>NC_041363.1:2783462-2818462 GCF_900634415.1 Cottoperca gobio
TATTCATTATTTTAAGATTTTACAATATCAAACGACACAAAGATTAATAAAATCCCACTTCCTATGTTTTAAAAATGGATTTTATTTAATTTACTAATAAAAGCCTTATTTTTAGATGAATGAATTCAATGCTTCAAGACTTTTTAAGGATCCGCAGAACCCAAATGTTCAAAGCTCAGTTTGTGGCGGTTAAAACTTTATATTAGATTAAAGTTGGAAGAAAATACAATAAATGGGGGATTTGACCTTATTGTTGCTCTTTAGGGTTCATGGGAACCAATGAGGAACTTAGCAAACACGTTAAAAGGTTCTTAGTGATGGAACACACATGTAAGTATCTTTGTTCTACGTCTCCAGACTCTCAGAGCTATGACACGTATGTGCAGTGACTGTGTGTGTGGACTCTGTGTTACAGTCTACAGTTCCATCTCTGACTGATCAGGACGTCTGTTGACAACGCTCACCTCGCCGATGTCACCGAAAGCGTAGATGTTTGGCACCGAGGTGGACTCGTCAGCACCCACAACTATTTTCCCCGTGTCCTTTTTGAGTTGCACGCCAAGCTTGTCCAGGCCCAGGGCTTTAGTTTCAGGGGCTCTGCCTGAGGTCAACAAAAGGAAACAACACGAGGAGGATATTACGTTACAACCCAGGAGAACAAGGTGTGGGAGATGAGAGAGATGATCTTTACAGTGTTCACAACACATTCTGCCAGGGTTCAAGGCCTCCAGAAAACCTTTTCCAAGAACATAACACAAGCCTGGAAGATCTGCGGTAGACTCCTCCCACACGCTCCTGTCAGGACCGAACAATAAAGCATCGACTGATCACCCTTTTACAGCCCAATGTTCCCCTTGGTCACTAGCTTCCTGTTAGCATGCGCACACTGGCCACAATGGGAGCGGAGGCTGATGGGAATGTCATGAGTTCTGCAGAAATCATAAACCAAAACATTTGACCAGATGGTGGTGCCAGATGAAGTCACTAAAGTCATTTAAACGTGTCCTGAGCTGCACCCAACGTCTGTAATCCATCCAAAACCAAAACCGTCACCACTCTGGTGGCACGAGAGGAGAAGTCAGCGGAGCAGCCGAGTCTTTAGGAAGCCTCCTCTGGGAGCGTCCGTCCGATACTTGTTCAGAGACTGACGTTCCCAGCATGGCGCCAGCCTCTCCAACCTCTCCAGCCTCTCCAGTCTCTCCAGTCTCTCCAGTCTCTCATATCACCTCTCCAGCCTCTCATATCACCTCTCCAGCCTCTCCAGTCTCTCCAGTCTCTCCAGCCTCTCCAGCCTCTCCAGTCTCTCATATCACCTCTCCAGCCTCTCATATCACCTCTCCAGCCTCTCCAGTCTCTCCAGCCTCTCCAGCCTCTCCAGCCTCTCATATCACCTCTCCAGCCTCTTCAGTCTCTCCAGTCTCTCCAGCCTCTCATATCACCTCTCCAGCCTCTCCAGTCTCTCCAGTCTCTCCAGCCTCTCCAGCCTCTCCAGTCTCTCATATCACCTCTCCAGCCTCTCATATCACCTCTCCAGCCTCTCCAGTCTCTCCAGCCTCTCCAGCCTCTCCAGCCTCTCATATCACCTCTCCAGCCTCTTCAGTCTCTCCAGTCTCTCCAGCCTCTCATATCACCTCTCCAGCCTCTCATATCACCTCTCCAGCCTCTCATATCACCTCTCCAGCCTCTCCAGTCTCTCCAGCCTCTCCAGCCTCTCATATCACCTCTCCAGCCTCTCATATCACCTCTCCAGCCTCTCATATCACCTCTCCAGTCTCTCCAGCCTCTCCAGCCTCTCATATCACCTCTCCAGCCTCTCATATCACCTCTCCAGCCTCTCATATCACCTCTCCAGCCTCTCATATCACCTCTCCAGCCTCTCCAGTCTCTCCAGCCTCTCCAGCCTCTCCAGCCTCTCATATCACCTCTCCAGCCTCTCATATCACCTCTCCAGCCTCTCCAGTCTCTCCAGCCTCTCCAGCCTCTCCAGCCTCTCATATCACCTCTCCAGCCTCTCATATCACCTCTCCAGCCTCTCATATCACTGTTAACGTATTATCGGTCCGCTAATCAAATCTTAAAGCACCAGGACCAGCGTTGAGTCTGAAGCGAGAGAACAACAACATCTGGCCAGCTGAGGAGAACCTGATGAGCAGCTGGGAATCGGTATCCAGTCGACCCCCCTGGGGACACCCAAAGGTGTGATTTCTGACACTTCCTGGGGGACGGCTGACTGATGCTGTCGACACGGAGTCTCTATGGTGATGGGGCATGGACCACTCCCCCCCCCCACCACCCCGTCCTCTCCATAGCTCCTCACAAGCTGCCTGGGTAGCATAATAAACACCCGGCCCTGAGCTACCCATGTAGATGCTATCGGAAAGCAAAAATAACAAACCCCCGAGACTCTTTTTCCTGGCTGGAGCCGAAGAACAACGTCCTCCCCCCTCTTCTCAGACCAGGGGGGGCTACAGGGACTTGTCTAGTGCTCCACAGCATGGGTGGTGCAAGGCGATGGAGAGACGGAGGAGGAGAGGAGGGAAGTCAGGCATTCATGACTAATTCCCCAAAGCAAGACTTCTAAACATTTCCTTCTCCTATACGTCTGCACAATCATGTCCTTCTCCTCCTGGAACCATTATAGATATTACAGACGCTGAGAAACACAACGTCTTCTTATTAATGTATCCACAACACATTGAATAAGACGATACCAAGAGCTTGAAGGACATAAAGAGTTCCTTCACTTTTATAAATAACAATATAAATGTTTCTACAATTATAAATAATCTTGTGACGAATCCAGAACAGTTGAAGGAATCGACCAAAATATACATCTTCATGTATTGATTATATTTATTTATACATTATAACACATTCGATGTGGATCTACACGTTATACAGGATAACATGTTCTTCTTATATCCTACCTACCTAACCCTAACCCTATATATCTGCTGACAGCTGTGTTATAAAGTGTGTAAACTTCCGAGTGTTAACACAAAGTGTTTGGATGTTTGTGTCCCGTGATAGTCTGCATCCTGTTTTAACTCTCTGCTTTGATGATATTGAATTGCAGCATCAATTACTGGAACAGTCACAGTAACGAAGCCAAATCAGGCAAATGTGAGTTTAGACTTTCTCTTTACTGATCCGGCCTTCCTGTCTGTCGCTGCAGTCCAGCAGAGACTGGAGCTACAGACCGCAGCTCCATTGTACGGCGAGGACACAACAACAGTGGGCTGGCTGATAAGGGCCTTGTTTGGAGCTGACACACACACACACACACACACACACACACTCACACTCACACACAAAGCCTGTTGTGACATTAAGAGGAAGCCTCTAGACTGCTAGGCTAATTAGCCACAACAACCCTCCACAAACTGAAATGAGAGCTGGACGCTTATCTGATCAATCAAATGAACAAAGACAAAGGGGAGAGCAGTGTGTGTGTGTGTGTGTGTGTGTGTGTGTGTGTACAGGATGCCAAAAATTGATTACGTTTTCTATTTCAGGCCAAAAAAGATTTTAAGATGAAAATCAATAAAGAGCGTCGGTGCGTAATGAGAGATGTCGGGAAAAACTAATTGCATTAAATGTAATCTATAGACCGAACAACCGCCGTCACTTATAACTTCAGCTTTTAATTTAACGTAAACTCTGTTCACTTTAAAAGCCCTCAAAACTTATTCTCGCTACGAGAACTGTTTTCTGCTCAACATAGAACCGTGTGATTACGTCATAAAAGAGATTTCTGTACGTGTGTTTCTCTCACTGGCTAAAGTGGGCGGGGCTGAGCTGTGGGCGGGGCTGAGCTGTGGGCGGGGCTGCGCTGTGTATGTCTGCACCAATCAGCTTCAGCTACGTTTGACTCAAATGTGATGACAATTGTCAGTACAGTGAAGCAGAGCATCTGTAAATACCTAAAGATGTTTTTATTAATAGAAACATAATTAGTGAATATTTAATGAGAAATCTGATTTTCAAAGAAGATGTACAAAGTGTGTATTTATTATTATCTTTCTTTATATTATTGTATTTCATCATGCACATGATAACATGTGTGTAATATTTATTTTTAGATAAATAAAGCTGCCTGTCTTTTTAAAAACCTACTAGATGTTTTCCAATGACATCCTTCAGTACTGTAGAGTGCAGAGAGGAGGAAGACTAACGTGCCCGCTGTCCGCATGCAGACAGGAAGTGTGGAAATGCTCTGTTTCCTGGTGTGTTTCTGCTGGCACACCTGGACAGGGGAGCGGCCGCGAGGCCAGGAAGGAGCAGGGGAAAGGTGGAGGGAGGCAGGGCCGTGGAGAAGGATGTGGCAGACAGTGGTGATACTGTCCCCCGGTCCCCTCTGGCCTTTAATAACTCCACAGAGGCCTGGGACCCTGCCTGGCCCCTAGTGTAAGGTCACAGTAAAGGGAAGTGGCCTTGTACTCATAACTCCTGCATGCACACATCAAAGAGCAGGGGGCCACGCTGTTACTGCTCCTCACTGAACTGTATGGGAACAAAAGCCGACATGCACACAGCCGGGTCCTCGTGTTAGGACCCGATATGGAACACAGCTTTGATATGAGGTGAAATAACTTGTGCTGTTGGACAAACTAACAAGTAGTGCGCTGCTAATGTGGAAGAGGCTCAAAACTAAAGAACTTGATCTTTTTGGTGCACTGTGGGTTGGAATGTCCCAAACTGTCCGGCGCTTTGTTGAGTTTGGGGGAGGACTCTCTAATGAATATAGGAAACATCCGGCTGGCAGCGTCTGATGCACGTCAGAATACAAAGTGATAAACTCAATGCAACCGTCCTTCTCACCAGCGGTCTCACGCCGAGACCATGTGGGAATTGAGCCGCAGGAGGGAAGAACAAACGTCATCTCGGCTGCAGGGTCACACACATCCTTGTGGCTGTCACACGCATAGAGCGAGAGAGGACCCTCTCCCCTCCCCTCCCCTCCCCACAACACTCACAGCGACAGTCTGGCCACTGGAAAAGCCGGGTAGTCATATTTTCAGAAGCACGGCGCACGGTGAACACAAACAAGCTGCCGGCAGTGGCCCTGACAGATGTTCCCTCCATTGTTACTGCTGGAGGAATGGGAGAAGCGCAAAGATGGAGTAAAGAATATAGATGAGAAAGAGGAGGAGGGGGGGGGGCTGGTGGTAATGGCAGAGGACCGCGGCGGGCAGGGATGGCAGTGACAGATGTGAGGTTGGTTTCCGCAGGGCTGGCACGGGCAGGAAGGCCCAGAGTGGGAGAACAAAGAGGGGAACGCGGTGACCCTGTGCCTGGGTGCATCCTGCTCCTCCAACAGAGAGCCAGCGGTGGGTGATTAACACTTCCCCTGGCCATTCCCATCACTCACGCTTTATTACTTTGTTTTCAGCCTTGATTCCTCTGCTATCTGCTGACACTGCACTCTATTAAGGATGACAATGAAATTGATGGTAGCAGGGAGAACAGTCATACCGGGGGTTTTATTTCAGGGACATACGTATATGGGAAACAATACGACTGGTGCAGGACACGTAATACCTGGGGAGGCTTTAACAACAGTGGGTACGGAGTTCATTACTGTGAACAGCATCGATGAGGCATTTTAATATCTGGTTAATAAAACAAAGACATATTAAATCATTCAAACATCCGTCAGAGATGTGCGAGTCATGTCTCCTCAGTAGGACACACGCAGTCTCGTCCAAAACAACGCAGCAGTGACCTCCGACGCCTGTTCCTCAACATAGTGGAAGAGTAACTGAACATGTAGGAGCTCCTGTGATCTGCTTATTTGGCCACGTGCTCTGCTCATGAATGTATTCATGACGCCTCACTAAAGGAGATAACGGCGCTCAAGAGCGACATTTAGATGAATACCCGCGTGCGTGTGAACGAGGCCTCAGCCTCCACTTGAGCATTTGGGCAACAGTCCAACTTAAGTCACGTATGAAGCACGTTGCAGGTTTTACTACAATAACACAGATTTGAACAATTTCCTTTCAAAGCTTTGTTGACGGAGAACCGGCGCGGTCTTATTTACTTTGCGTCCGCCCCTGGAGTTTATCACGCGCTCGAGTACACGTCAAGTCTCACGTCTGAAGCCTCGACATCTCCTCTACTCAAGTGTCCAGAAGCCACACAATGAGCCTCGACCACTTCAAGATGCCGTTCTCCATTCAAGCCTGACCCATGTGACCTGCACGTGGAGGGGGTGCAAGGGGGGGGGCCTTAAGCATATTACTTAAATATTCCATTCTTCCTTATCCCATGAGTTCAGGATGTGTCCCGTCACACAGCGACACGCACACACACTCACCGACTGCCCACAACACAGAGTCGTAGGTGTCCTTGTGCTCGTTGCCCGTGAGGGTGTCAGTCCAGGTCACCTGCAGGACTCCCGAGGAGAGTTTGTCCACTCGCTTTGGGACACACTTCCATATGAACTTGGTCCCATATGTGTCCATGTAGTCGGTCACTAGACCTGCCATTTGCTGAATAAACCGAAAGAGAAAATGCAACTTGACAGAGAATCAGCACCAGGATCATGCAGAATGTGCAGACGATAGTGTCCGGGTGCAATACCTGATCAAACCCCCGGAGGGCGATGCTGCGGACCATCACTGTGGTGTCCAAGCCAATGCCTTTGAGGAAGCCTGCACACTCCAGAGCCACGTCTGAGCAACACCACGTTGAGGATCACAGAACTTGTCTTAATGTGCACGTGCAGCAGCACCGGGTGTGTGATGACAACACATGCAGAGGCAGAAGTCCCAGCAGCACAGAAACAAGATAAATGTTGCAATGTGCAGTAACACAGTGCAGTAACACAGTGCAGTAACACAGTGTAGTAACACAGTGCAGTAACACAGTGCAGTAACACAGTGCAGTAACACAGTGCAGTAACACAGTGCAGTAACACAGTGCAGTAACACAGTGCAGTAACACAGTGCAGTAACACAGTGCAGTAACACAGTGCAGTAACACAGTGCAGTAACACAGTGCAGTACACAGTGCAACACAGTGCAGTAACACAGTGCAGTAACACAGTGCAGTAACACAGTGTAGTAACACAGTGCAGTAACACAGAGCAGTAACACAGAGCAGTAACACAGTGCAGTAACACAGTGCAGTAACACAGTGCAGTAACACAGTGCAGTAACACAGTGCAGTAACACAGTGCAGTAACACAGTGCAGTAACACAGTGCAGTAACACAGTGCAGTAACACAGTGCAGTAACACAGTGTAGTAACACAGTGCAGTAACACAGTGTAGTAACACAGTGCAGTAACACAGTGCAGTAACACAGTGCAGTAACACAGTGCAGTAACACAGTGCAGTAACACAGTGCAGTAACACAGTGCAGTAACACAGTGCAGTAACACAGTGCAGTAACGCAGAGGAGTGTAAAACAAGTGCTTCAGCTCCATTCACAAGCTCTCTGGCAGACAAAGGATACAGCTGGCTCCAACCACAAGCCTGCAAGACACAAATAAAGAGACGCCGTTAGCCGAAACAATATTACATTAAACATACATTTCATCATTCGCACGCCGCACTTTGGCCAAATACAATAAAGCTGAAAATGTTTACTTTAAAATCCTGCCGTTAGAGAGGTGAGGAATTTCAAAACGTCATAACCTCAGAAGGTGAAGACGTGTGAAGAAAATGTAGAAGACTGGGGACAGTAAAGTGTGTGTGTGTGTGTGTGTGTGTGTGTGTGTGTGTGGTCCAGGTGAATCATACTTCTAATCCAGCCCTGAGATCTGTAGCGTTGAGGAGGGCTAATTGCCAGTGTTTAGGGTAATCCCTGCAGACGGGGTGTGACATGTTAAGGGCTCAAGTCCACACATCAGCCGGCTGAGTGATGCCCGTCACCCGCATGGATGAGGCCCTCCTCTCACCCAGACGTGCTTCCCTCAGGACCGCTCCACCTGACGGCTCAGGCTGTCTGCGGCACATCCTGCCCGTGTCCGAACACAAACCACTAAAAGCCCCGGTGCCCGTCCTCTCCGTCTGCGTAATGCACAGATGCACTTGGCACCTATTGTGACGGGGCTTACAGAAGATTAGTCAAAGAGCTTTAGCTTGATGCTACACTTTCATCACTGAGAAACTCCTTCCCCCCCCCAGCCTGTCTTCCTTCTCATTGTGGGCACGTACAGTCCGTACATCTGCGCTGATCACATATGAATCACGATTCTGTGACAGCGTCGTCTCTTCTCACCTCAGAAACATGTTTTCGTGTAACGTTCAGCTGTAAGATGAGAACGTTCACTTCAACATGGCAGCCGGGTCACAAAGGTTCACATTGTACAGCTACACAACAGTATAATCAATATGCTGGGGGAGGCAGAAGGACGTCTGCCTCATGCACTACGGACTGCAACATGACTAAACACTGGACAACAAAAGGAAAGACTATGAAGCTGCTGACGCTGGAGTGGCAGCATGGAGCTCAACACAAGGCTCCATTCAACCCACAACTCCTGGGGAGGAGCTTTGCTATCGACAGCCTGTTAACCTTGGGAAGTTCTTCAGAAGCCCCACGCTGATAAACACTCGCTGTGGACACTCCCCTGGCTCCGTCAGGATTGTGGGTGTTTTTGTTGTTGCAAAGGCTCGATGCGAGTCCAACTGAGATTCTTTTATCTAATGTTGCTTATGCTTCCTGACGTTTGCTCGTAGTCCCACGGGCCCCACACACACACACACACACACACACACACGTAACTCTTCACTGTTTTGGCTTTTAGTCGTGCCAGCAGCTGCTACGTGAGAATGTAACGATGAAGTTTCAGATCTCTGCAATGAAAAACTCCAAAACAACTTTCACACTTCCATTCCCATTCATCATCTAGCGTGGGACCTTTCGTCAGGCTGCTCGTGGTATTACACACGAGTGCACGTATACGCTGCAGCCATCTGTGGTGCTTTGCAATGAACTGCTGGAAGATATTCCCGGTGGCGGTCCGTGTCCACTGCACAGAAGGCAGAGTTACTCATCCACGTAGCGTCCTGCCCTCGGCCCCGTCGACAGTGCTGCTGGCACGCGCTCACTGCTTTCTGCTGATGGCAGCCAGATCTGTCACTCAGGTGTGCATGTGTTCAGAGACCCATTAGACACCCATCACTCACCTGGACCCCCCCCCCTCCCACACCAGCTCTGCTGGCACAAACAGCCTCTTGGAGCTCACCTGCGCAGCTGACAGCTCAGCATCACCACATCTCCAGAGTGTGTGGTTCAGTAGCCTGACAGAAGACGCTACAGCTAATGCTAACCCACAACAAACCCTGCGGGGGTGTAGAGGACTACCCGTCACACTCTTACATCAAAGGCCTTCCTGAGCTCAAGTGTTCCCTGTGGACGGATCTGCTTCCTGTGCAGAGCAGCTGTAAGGATGGCTTCAGCACACACATGTTCATCTGTCGACTATAAATGACTTTGTGTTGCCACCAAGTGGTGGAAAAGATGAAGAGCATAATTATTGCGACACATTTTATAATTAGCAGTATAGAGGGAAAGATGAAACACGAGAACTACTCATCAGTCAATATCTGCATTTAGAAAAACAATTACAAACTGCCCCAGGTGCAGGTACGTACTGAAGCTTAAATATGTAAATAATAATTTCCGCTCATCTGTCACTGTGAGGCAAACAACAACCACAGCGCAGGTAAACCACATCCACTCGTCACTGTCTGCGCGCAGCGTGCCAAGAGGAAACATCGGGGAGAGACCAATTAAGCAGGTGATGACAGCGACTAAATGGCTGGATTAAAGGGCTTGTTCTGTAAAGGTCAGGATGCACGCCGCTAATCTGAATCATGAGGCGAAGACAGGCTGACAGGAAGGGAGGGAAACAAGCGCCATGTCTCTGATGAATGATTACAGTGCGTGACAGTGGGCCGTGTGGTGTCAGCGAGTTAAAGCAAGGCATTAATACTGCAGAGGTTAGAGGTTCTGTTTCCCTTGTAGCTCATTGTGTAAAGACTCGTACACACACACACACACACACGATAACGCATTCATTCAAGGGGGACGTCCACGTTTTAAATAGCTACATATTGGTGAAGTTTTTTACTTGCAGCATTGTGCACGCAGACGTCACCGCATGGAATCAGACCTGCTTCATAATGCCATTCATTTTAATGTGAGTGCATGTTTGTGTGTAGGCAGGGCAGGAAATACTAAATATATTTGGGCGGCCATGTTTGACTCCTTCTAAAAGAAAATGGGGAATTTACTGCACTTTTAAAAATAATGAATTAGTGCATAAAATTGCTGTTTTTAATGTGAAACGAGGAGTTCTGACACTGTGTGTAGGTGGAGGGTGTCCTCACGTTTTCCCAGGCGACGTTTTCAGCCAGAAGATGTCGTCACTGGTGACGCCGTGCTCCATCGCTCCTGGGATCTGTAACACGAGTTAAAGGATCTCTCAATGCTCAACACAACAAACACGCTTTCTTCAACCAATCAATCAAGACAACACATACTGGCAGAGCAACATGTTGGGGGGGGGGGGGGTCTCACATTAGTGGGGTAGTTGGGTCGTCCACCTGTGGCGATCACGATGTTCTTGGCCGTCAGGATAGTCTGTATGAGACGAGGGAAACGTGAAGCAATAGCTTTTGTTCACATCCTTCAGAAAACAAGGAAATGTCAAATGAAAGCAAACGGTCTCCAGAGTTCTGGAAACGGTTTGAAATCACTGAACAGCAGCACTCAGCAGGTATCGAGGTGATGACTTCACATGTTCACTTCAACGAGAAGCAAACATTTCACTTTAATGCTGATTTTACAAAGTACTAAAGAGAACAGTGATTATAATACATCTGCACATAAGGGACGTGTGCAGCAGAACATTCAACCTTTTATGTACCACATGTGATCAAACACATACTTTACAGGAGTTCATACATTGTTCTTGGAACTCACCTGCTTCCCTGCTTTAGTTAATCCTTTAACGGTGTGTTCATCCAGCAGACTTCCTCTGACGTTCAGATACTTCACCTTCCTGCAGGACGGACAATCATTAACCGACGCACGCAGTGACACTTTATCAGCAACATCTCTCTCACTTGTTTCCTGATGCAACGCTTCTTAAAGGTAATCTAAGAAAAACACCGTTTAGCTGCGCAGAGAAGAGGCGGTTAACAAACTGTAACTGTAACATCACAAATTCAGCTTTAATCTCTTGAAGAAGCAAATCAAAGACATGTTACAGCCACAAGTTGTTCTGCAGAGGGACAGGAGGAGTCTGATTAGTGGCTGTTGCCGTGTATAGATTGTATTTTGTAAACACTTGATTGCAATCAATTGTTGGAAGAAATATTTAATATTAAATCACATTTAATTTAAATATAAAGATTACATTTAAATTCAAATTAATTTGAAAATATTATTTAAATTCATTAGTTAGTGTGATTCCACACACACACACACACACACACGTCTGCCCTGCAGCCAGCCACTCAGTCAACATGTGGTCGCTCACATCGACCCTAAATTGGTATTTTGCACACACACTTTTTTTTATATATATATAATTAGTTTTTTTATTAATATATATATATATATATATATATATATATATATATATATATTATTTTTTTCATAATTTGTTTTTATATATAAAGTTTTTGGTGAAAGATAACATTTACAAGAATAGATATTTCTATTCTCTGAGGGACGTAAATATTTATACTATAATTCTTTCACACAGAAACTCTCCACTGAAACTTTAACAGCCTTTAAATAAATCATTAAATGAAATGAATAAACACGTTTGAATAAAGCGATCAGAGCGTCACTCACTTGTCCTGGAGCTGAACTCTGTGCCCCCAGTTCAGAGACCTGACGTGGTTTTGAATAGCCTCCGCCATGGTGGCCCTGCAAAACACACCCGAGGTCAAACCATCAACAGACCAAAGCGACACACCACAGAGGAAAAGATGCTTCGTGTGTGTGTGTGTGTGTGTGTGTGTGTGTGTGTGTGTGTGTGTGTTTGCTCTCAGGCAAGAGAGAGTGAAGTAGTGTCAAAACAAAGCATCGCATCAATCCCATGCATTACAGAAAGCCTTCTCTAACCGGTGAAGCTTTGTCCTACTGCAGCTGCATCACTAGATGGAGCCGTTCAGCTTCTCAGAAACTTGTCTTCATCTGTTTGGATTCATTCAAATTAAAAACCTGGCCTACCAGTCGTGGCAGATTGGCCCTGAGATCTGCCAGCCGTACTTCTTAGCATCCTTCACCGCGGTGCCAAGCAGAGCAGCCTGGTGCATGAGCTTCTTAGGGATGCAGCCGACATTAACACATGTACCACCGAGACCCCACTTGGTTCCTGTTTGGAAAAGCATTTCAAGAGGAAATCAAGTCATTTTTGCCACAAAAAGTTCAGGGGGAAAAAAGTATTTTACCTTTAACAGACGGCTCCACGTAATCTAAAACAGCCACCTTCTGTCCCAGCTGTGCAGCTGTGAATATGGATATATTGTCAGTGTATTATTTACTGTGTAACGCACAAATATTAAGGCATGACAGGCACTCAAAAGTATCTCACCTTCTTTGGAGCAGGCAAGGCCTCCTGAACCACCGCCGATAACCACCAGGTCATAGTCATACTTCCCTGTACGAGCATGTAGTACACACACACACACACACACACACACACACACACACACACACACACACACACACACACACCAAATACGTTTTATTGCACAACAATATATATTATAATACGTGTTCATCGCATGTCGCAGCTGGTAAATGTGGAGCTAACTTTCATTTATTTATATAGTTTTTATATATTATTGTACCCACTGCTGGGCAGCTTGTTAATGGCCCCTGCGAACCACTAAAGCATTATTGATATTATATAGTGTATTGTCTGCAAAGTACTTATTAATAATGTAGTAGCATGTATAATAATGCCTCTTGTGATGTAACGTTAGTTGATTACAAGTTTAGATGAGCAGAAAGTTACTTTATAAAGTCGTATCTTGCCAGGTAATGCAAGGTTAACCACAGAACACGTCTGTTTCTCCAGCGTTTCGGACTCTTCCTGGTTATTATGGACATTAAACAAAACGTTTTGAATGTCTGCTTATCAGAATGCAGGTGAGCTGCGCGAGGACCCCAGGTGAAGGTAGGTTACAGTCTATAACCAGCAGGTCGACCACTAACCTGGTCTGCAGCACATTTATTATTATTATTATTATTATTATTATTATTATTATTATTATTATTATTATTATTATTATGTATTAACCTGAGCCCATTCCGTTATCCACACAAACACATATATTGTTACCTACCTGTCAGGTTTCTAGTTAAAACGTGTAAACAATGAGTCCTTCTCCACCGGTGTCTGCCCCTGCAGAGCGCCGCCATGTTGTTGTTATGAAAGGACCCAGACCGGAAGTGTGCTGGCGACACAACTGCCTGAACAGAAATGAGTCGTCGCCGACACGGTGGACTCGTTTTGTATTGTTTAAATAAAAAAATGTAGTACGTGTAAATAATATGAAGAAAAAGTACAAATATATATATATATATGAATATATGAAATGTGCAGGATAATTGGTTTCTCACACACATATATCGGTATAATGTATCGGTGGGCTACTTCCTGTAGCATTCATACAATAAAGCGATTAAAGTCTGTACGTAAGTAAAAAGTACAAAATTGGTAACCATAAAACCTAAATGTCAAAAAGTACTCGTCATGCAGAATGGCCCATTTCAGAATAATTCATGTTCTATTGTTGTATTATATTTACTGATGCATTAATGTGTACATCACTTTAATATTGCAGCTGGTAAATGTGGGGCTAATTGAATTAATATATATATATATATATATATATATATATATATATATATATCGCCTCATACAGTATACTGCTTGGTAGCTTGTGAGTCTTACTGATATAATATTATGATTTATTTGTTGATTATATTTTATATTATTAATCTGAATCTGGAAAGTAACTAAAGTTATCAAATGTATATATATATATATATATATATATATATATATATATATATATATATAATATTTCCCTCTGAGATGTAGAGGAGTATAGAGTGGCAGAAAATGGAAATACTCTGAATGTAGTACCTTAACACTTTACTTAAGTACAGTACAGAGTAATGTTACTTTTCCCAGCTGTCTAAATGTAGGCTGTTAAAAAGGTCTACACATGGTTCATTCAAAAGGGATAAATAAGTGTCCTCCCCACAGTCAACACTTTTCATTCAGACTATTTCCATCGGGGGGGGGGAAGTAGTACGATAATAAGATATAAAATAAGACACAGAGTCGGCATCACCTTCTTTCCAGGCATG
Organism: Cottoperca gobio; assembly: GCF_900634415.1. Taxonomy (NCBI): domain Eukaryota; kingdom Metazoa; phylum Chordata; class Actinopteri; order Perciformes; family Bovichtidae; genus Cottoperca; species Cottoperca gobio. The sequence continues at coordinate 2,797,817 of NC_041363.1, forward strand.
ATTTATTGAAAACACACCAAATGTATACTCTACAAACCAGTATTTTTCCGTTATGTTTAACAAGCGTAATATTTAGCCTCTGGGTATTAGTAAAATTAACATAATACATTCTGTCACTGTGGCATCGCCTCTGCTCGCTACCAAAGCATCAACAACTTTACTCCTCTAGGAAATCAAAAGCATTATTTGAATGACTCTATCTTTTTAAAAGTTTATAATACAATGTAACACAAGGCAGGAACCCACCAACAGTCTATACTACTTGGGGTTGGGGGGGGGGGTGCAGGATGAGTGGATGAGTGAGTTGAGTGGAAGAAAAAGAGAGGGAGGGTGAAATAGAGGATGGAGAGATGACGGTTGAGAGGGAGGAATATAAAACACTTTATCTACCATGGAAAAGGTTAAGGCACATGATAGGTACAAACACATCTGCTACTGAGTAGTACAGTTACTTTATGTTTTATCTACAGGTAGGTTCATTTGATCCGATGTGTGTCCCAGTCCTGCCTTTATTTACAGCACAGTTGCTTGGCTCTTTATTTTGTAAACGTACAATGCGCTGTACATCCACAAAACCAAACCTCCCCCCCCCCCCTTTATTTTTTTATAAATGCATGTAAAGACAACTCCCGATCCTTTGGTTGGGGTGCTGCGTAGTGCAGTCAGGGACAGACAGTCATACGGGTCTTTGTTGCAAGGGTTCAGTATTGTCCAATGAGAGCACACACTTCTGAGGACACACGAAAGGGATGCTGGGTATTATTATAACTTTTTTTTTTTTCTTTAAACCTCTGAAATTAAATTTATACAGTAAGTTTTTTTGTAGTTTATTGATTTTTACCACAACATACATCTTTGTAAACACTGTGTAAAATATGCAAGCTTTATAAAGTCACATACGTCACAAAGAAAAATCAAACTTCAACGCAGGCGCATGCCATTCGCCTTGATCACACGAGTGACTTGGATTCTCTTTCCTTCTCTGGGACAGACTGAGGCCGGAAAGTCGACTGAACGCGTTCTCACTGGAGTCGGTGTGCAGTCTCACCAAGCGAGAGAAAAATGGCAATCTGATTCTGTATCTCTCTGCTTTTCTTCATCTCAACTGCCCACCCTAAAAGCTTGTAAAAATATATACTATATGACCGAACTTGATGTTTAGATTTGTACAGTGTGATGCCTCGAGCATCCAGATCCCCTCGTCCTCCTGCTCCCTCGTCTCGCACGTGAATGAATGAGTTAATATCCAAATGACACCACAAAAAACTGGCACTTGGAAAGAATAGAATATAAACATCTGTACAGTTTTTCTTCATGCGCACGACTGAATGTTTCTCTTTTAGATGCACCGGTGAAGGAGGGTTTAGAGTTTGGCGGTAACTTGTTCTGAATGCAGAATGAAAAGGAACTTTTATTAACACGGCGTCTCTTTGTGTATCCCGTTGTCTGACCTCTGACCCCTGCAGAGTGTCCGCTCCAAGACTTTAGAAAGAACACTGCACATAAACTTTGTTTCTGTATTTCTTTTGACAAATACAAAATATAAATAGGTGATCATCGGCGTTAACTCGACAATATTTGACACACATTTCAGTTACGTGGTTATTTCTGGTTTACAAACATGGCGAGCCTTTATCAAATGAGATGTGCTTTCCAAACAACGTGATATTAATATACAACTAAGAAGTTGGTAATTTTTGTTTTGTCATTTTTCCTTGTGACCCCTAATATACATTTATATAAAACCCGACCAAAAGAACTTTTTTTATTTTGAGATCTATCCTTTCAACAAGAGAACAATCGTCCGCCTCTCTGTTCAAAAACACAAATCCTTTATAAACAAAACGCCTTAAATCCTCTTTAATACACATCGTTGACAAAGAGCAACCAGCCAGGAAGTCATGAAGCTGCGTCACCACACCCCCTGAAGGATTACACAAGTAACCACAGCTCTGTACGGACACAAACACAAACACTTTGTTTCCATTTCAGCTTCCTTTTTGCGATGCAGTGCGAACAGAAACTGTTACTCTCATACGCACACTCTGTCTCCTTCCTGTCTCCAGAACACAACTTGCCCACTCCTCACTTTATAAATGGACATCAATCACTTTTGATTTCAAAGCATCTCAGTGCATCTTTGTTAAATAAACACAGTGAACTAAATGAGCTGTAAGTGTATGCGAGCACGTGTTTGTCCACTACGCTACAGCTCTTCTCGGGCTCCACTTCCCTCCTTTTACTTTCACTTTCTTGTGTCCATCCCACCAATCTGGAAACAAACATCCTGTGACCTTCGAACACACCAGTCCACACCCGTTCACATCGAAATACCAAACGTTGACAACAAACTCAAAGTTAAATTCTCCAAAACCCACAAAAGTTGAAGGTATGAACTTCTTCCAGATGTGAAAAGTGCATTTCTTCTCCCAGGTTTCCTTCCAGCACACGTTCTTTTTCCTTTCACTTCCTTCGCCACACTTTGTCCGCCCTTCATACGTCCGTTCCTCCACCAGCACCGGCCTCTGTCCGTTCCCTGTCACTCAACAAGAGGCAACACTGTTCACACGATCCAGTGGGAATGTAGATGTGAGAAAGTAGGAGTCACTTTTTATTCTTGTTTTCCTCTTTTTTTCTGAAAAGCATGAGAATGCTGGCTGCTGCTGGGTAGTTGCTGCTGTGATCGTGATTTCTATTTATTTTAAATCCTCTTTTCTGTACAAAGTCCAACTCCAAAGATGAGCTCCATGTGAAATGGCAGTGGTGATATGAGAGATCCTCCTGCAGCTGGGTGGTGCACGGTCCTCGTGTTAAGCCTGGAGCACGAGGACGAGAGAGAAACATGTTAGAAGAACCAAACATGCAGTTTGAAATGACAAGTAATGAAGACTTTCAGTCCAACATATGACAGAATGGCATCACGATGGATGATAACTGAAATACTAAACTCCATTGAAAGATCCAAAGCTACAATGACGTGGTCTGTCTGCAGCACATTCACTCTTACTGAACACATACATATATGAAGCTGAACTGATGTATACTAACAATGGAAAGACGTTCACCAGGTGAGGAAACACATGATCTCACATGCTCCACAGCAACCTTCTGAATATGTTGCATGTGATGGAGTTCAGCCTGACTTTATAATATGTCAGCTGTTGGTTTTACAGCTTATTGCGCTTTCAATGCTGCTTTAAACATGGCAGGAGAAGCACAGAGGCTGCTGCAGCACCTCCATCACCAGCTGGGGAAGTTAAGCTACACTTGATACTTGCATTAGTGTTTTTTTGACGTGTATCACCCACAAGATGTAAAATGTAACTCAAACAGAGCACCTGTCGGGGTGTATTTCAGCTGCAGACTAACACACAGTAGGCAGGCTGGAGGTGGACCTGTGTGGTCCGGGGGAACAAGATATATCAGGCTTTGGCTGCGCAGACAATACTGAAGAATAAGCATATCACCAGCCTTTTCCTGAAACATCTCACACTAAAATGTGTTTTTGTTTCACATCAGGAACCACATTTTGCCCTGAATGGATGTGAATTTAGAGTGAAAGTCTCCAGTTGTGCTCTGACGACACGCTTCACACGTGTCCAGGTGGCACATGGAGGCGAGAGAAGCCACACAGATGCTTAATGTGGCGGATGGAAGTGGAAATGACTTACCTGACGGTTCATTGTGAACATTAGCTACAACGTTTGTTTTTACTCGAATGGCAAAATGACAATGAAAACCACAAATCACAGCCCGTCAGCGTCGCCCTGTGAAGTGCTCCCTATGATAGTGCAGGTGAAAGATTTGAACGGATGGCCACTGATGAAGATGACGGAGATGAGGATGAGGAAGACACTGAGGCCTCTTGAGGAAGAGGAGGAGAGAGGAGACACATGCTGCTCATAGTGTGATGACGACTACTGGAGCTCACACAGATCAGCTGGCAGAAGTCACTCAGTGGGACACATCGTTCAGTCAAACACTGTAAGTCACTAACGTACCTTTAAATAAATCCTGCACAGGGTTAAAGGCATTACGCATTTACATTTCTGTCCTTGTGACTTGTGCAACAAGCTGTTGCCTTGCAGATAAAGTGATGGAGGTGAACTCTTGGAAGCAGGAGGATGTTCCAACAGTACTTCTAACTTAGAACAGAAGCAACAGAAAGCTTCATTAGATTTTAGTGCTTTTAGTTGTTCAGGGAAATCTCTCAACCACAAAGTGAGGCTGAAGTTCTTCCTTATATGTAAATCTGACGATCTAAGTTACATAAGAAGCCACTTAGAAATCATTAGTGTGATGAATGTTAACACAAATATAACTGCTTCAGACCTCACAAAGTATGTAAAGTGAAGTGAGCTCACCCTTCATTACATCTCCACCGTGGACATATTACGTGCGTGTGCGTATCTTTCCCTTTCTCCTTACTGCTTTTCATTAAGCCATAACTGAGTTCCTGGAGGATCCATCTGAAGTGCAGGAGGATGATTCCTCTTCATCACGCATCACGTCCCTCATCAGCAGTGAGTGACATTACGTACATTTCAATCAGACAAGTGTTGCTGACCTGTAAACACAGACCAAAGCCCGTCGTCTTCTTCTTTTTTTTTTATGTGAATTACGCAGTTTTTTTCCCGTTACAGTTGTAAAATTACTGTGATGCATTAAAGCAATGTTAGGATAAGACCCGCCCCCCCCCTTAGTTAATGTCACTGCACCTGTAAACGTCCCGTTCTCACGTCACATAAAGCAGTTTACAATAATAACATGGCCGACATTCACCACCTGAAGTCTGTTACCAGTCAGTTACCTCCATCACGCTTTGTTTGTAAAAACATTTTAAACCTTTAGAATTAGTTTCAATTGAACTGCAAGTGCCTGACGTAAATGTGACTTCTGCAGCCGACGCTCTGGGTGAGGGTGAGGGTGAGAGGGTGAGAGGGTGAGAGGGTGAGAGGGTGAGAGGCAGAAACCACGAACAAACAGGGATGAGAAGGATGCCACCAACCCAAGAGGTGAAGGTTGTTATTTTTGTTGTGCTTTTATTTTTTCAGACCTACCATGCATGCACTTAGACCCAGGAGTCAACAGGCTGGGGCTTAACATCACAAGCGTCCACCAGACTGACCGCAGGCCTGTTACTCCTGATATAGTGTTTCCTATTTGTGTCATTCTGTAGCCACAGGAGGATGGGTTAAAAAAAACACAGCAAACAAAAAGAGGTCAATACATTTCACAAATACACTCTCACACACACACACACACACACACACACACACACACACACACACACACACACACGCACACGCACACGCACACACACACACGCGCAGACACACACACACACGCACACACACACACACTCACACACATAGGCATGCATCCAGGATCAGAGAAGCCAGTGTTAGTTCCCTGCCTTCAGGATAGCTTGGAAAGAAGTCAGAGTGATTTCAAAACAGCAAAACAAAACGTGCAAATGAAAGAGGGAGAGAGCCGCTGCATTCAAAGGGGGCAGAACCCCTCTGGGGAGTACAGACTTAGAAGACTGCTTTGGAGTAACACTAGAAGGCCCGAACACCCTGACAACAAACACGCCTGTGTGCTGTGATTACTCTTCTCTGAGCCGGTTAAAGTTTAAAGGTTAAAGACGTGACAGTGCGACTTCAGCGCTGACTGCTTTAGTAGTTAACCTCAATAAGATGAAGAGCAGGCGTCAAACTAATCGGATTGTTGAAATAATCCTGAAGCTGCACATTAGGGACTTGAAGTAAAAATCAACACTGTAAGAGAAACCTAACACCAGATACACATCTTGTTAATGCAGACCACTGGTTTAACCTCTTCACATGCAGCGATGTCCAGGTGCACTCCAGGGTGTGGTCAGAGCAGCGTGACATCACAGCTGGGTGTGGTCAGAGCAGCGTGACATCACAGCTGGGTGTGGTCAGTGCAGCGTGACATCACAGCTGGGTGTGGGTGTGGTCAGTGCAGCGTGACATCACAGCTGGGTGTGGGTGTGGTCAGTGCAGCGTGACATCACAGCTGGGTGTGGTTACAGCTGCAACAGGACACGCTTCGGACAAGCCGAAGGTCAGAGGTGAACACGGGAACGTTGGAGCAGAGAGGGCATTAACAGTTTCAGTCTGGTGTTAAGTTTCTCTTTAAAACACCTGCATCTTTAATTTAAATAAGAACAACCATCTCAGCTGATTTGTATTAAAGGATAAACTAGACAAACAGTATAATTATATTAGTAGTCACTGAGTGGAAACTGTTGCCACGATGTTTTATCTTTCAGGAAGCAGCTCTAAGTCTAACTCTCTCCACTTCCACTCACAAACAGAAAGAAACCCATGTTTGTATATAACTATCATAAACTATATCCAATTTCTAATAAAACCTGAATAACTACGTACCGACGGAAACTAGTTTCAAGTGAATCAGTTAAAAGTCTGCAGACATACTTTCCATTGTGACTTTGCCTGGGGAAGATTGAACCTGCACGGAGAAGCAGATCTACGACCACAGACTTCTGCTAAACTGCCTTTAATGGACTCTTTATTGCATTCATTTCACAATCCCACAGGGAAAATCCTTTTCATCTAGCTCTAGAATAGATCAAAACTAAACTACAAAAAGTACTCGAGAGTCATCTGACATATGTCAGACGTCCTCGGGGGCCATTAATCCTGCGACTCCTCTTTGAGGCCGAAGAGCCAATCAGCTCAAGAAGAAATACACTTTGACTGCGTCGTGGAACGTCTGTATAATCAGCAGACCACTTGATAATGCAGCAGTCTGTTCATTGCCAAGGCAAGGGTCGCCTCCACGAGGAGTGGTTGTTGGCGGTTCTTTTAATCATTCTCAGATTAATGACTTTGCAGACACCAGAAGCTTACACTCAATTAACTGGTGGCTCTCAGATGTGAGGCTGTCCACAGCGCTGAGCAGCGGCAGGAAACATTAACAGAGAATGTCAACTTCCACTTTGCCTCTTTAAAGAATCGATAGGATTAAGAGCCTCTAATGAGGACCACCACAGAAAACATGAAGGGAGAAGGAAAGAGAAGGACACGGAGGGAGAGGACATTTCAGAGACTTCATTATTTCATCCTCTATCCCCCGGGACTCCAGCAGAAGTCAGCCTTTACCTTTAATGGCTCCCGCTCTGTCTGGTCCACTGAGCCGTCCACGGTCTTGTATTTGAGGTCCTTGTCCCTCTGGTCAATGGTGGAGTAACCATCTAATGAGGTCAGAGAACAACGGTCAGTTAATTCCTCCCTGTACCTGATTAAAAAGATCATTTGCAGTGTTGTAACCTGTGTGACAGTCTGAAAGCTTTCCTGGAACGTCAATCTCACGTTGTTTACAACACAGTAGGTTTAAAACAAAACCAGCTGAAGTACCTGCAAGCGACATTTAACCCTGTTAATGCACTCTCACATATTCTAGCTCAGGGCGGTAATTTATCAAGCGGATCAGAGCAGGAAACCAGCCCCAGCTGGACAAACCTTCTCACCGTGAAGCAGACTGTATTTGCTCACCACTTTAAGGGTTTCATCAACATTTACAAAGATCCCTCCTCTCAAAGCAAAGATGCAGGAGAGCTGCAGAGGTTTCCTCAGCCAGGTGCCGGAGGATGTCGTGTACAGACAGGAGGGGGTACAAAGGAAAGCAATGCTTTCTCCACAGAATGTGCGGACCTTGCAGGCCGACAGAGAACATGTATCTTGTGAGGATTGTTTCAGTAATAAATGCAGCCATTCAAATCATCAGGTTAATCATGCACTCATTCATATTTATTAATAGTTATTAAAAATGTTGCTATTTTCTGCATTTCTAAATGTATGTCTGTTAAACTCACTCTACTTTCTACTGAACCGCTCTGGAAGTTGTAAAAGAGCGACGTCACATTCTCTCCTGAGCGTCCTTCTCTTGTTCAAAGTCAATGTAGGAAGCTTCTTACAGTCCCTACATTGCAGTGCGAGTATTTTTAGCTCTACTTTAACTTTCAGCGCAATTCCTCGGAGGCATTCTTCGACGCTTGATAAATATGGACCCAGAGGGCTTGTAGGAAAACCAGAATGATACACCCTAAGAGCATGTCTTTGGGTAAGTGGGTGAAAAAACCCAAGTACCTCTAAAGGTACCGTCAAGAGGTAAGAAAAGAAAGAGCATTCGAGGTGCAGTTCTGTATTTTGAGTCATTTGAAAGAAGCACGGCGGAGGAGCTCTGCCCTATGAGATGTTAAAAGTGTTTTTATTTAAGTGGAGAAGCACCCACATGTTGTGGTGTCGCTTCTAATGAAGGCCCCGCTTTGTACAGACATCTCGTCAAGAGAGGGGTCACACAGCATCAAAGAGCGTCACGTCTGAAGTCATCAGAGCGAGATCAGAAACAACATCTTGGCAACGGTTAAAGAACTAGAGGAAGAGATGTCGAATCACAGAAACTGTTGGACACCGGAGAGAGATTAGAGGAGAGCTAGCTCTTCTTCGGCTAAGGACGATCATGCAGTCTGGCTCTTACCTGGACCCAGCTCATCCATAGGTATCATATCACCACTGCCACATTTCCTGGTGCCTGAAAAGCATTCATAAGCCATTTGTACAAAAGCGGCGCACACACAAACTGAGTCATTGAGCCAAACGCTGCTGCTTTTCAGGGTAATGGTTCTCAGTGATTGAATAATGCAAACGGAGAGTGGGCAGGCATGAGTGCCGCGGTTCATGTGCATGTATGGATGCAACATAAAAGGGCGGCACAAGACCAAAAACCAGGACGTTAAACTGCTGCTATGCTACTGACTCCTGTCAGAGATGTTTGTTGTTGGGCCAATGTTCTGCAAGCCCCCCACCCTCCCCCACACACACTGCTGCTGTTATAGAAAAGCTCTAACCCAGTTCTTTGATTGTGGATACAGACGTACACACATAAGGGTGGGGACATCCTCGTTATCTCCGACCCTATTACGTCAATTTAAAACCCACGACGAGTTCAGCATCTGAAACGAGGACATTTCTTTATGTTCTGTCAGAACTTTGTGAGGGTTGAAGGATTTGGTTCAACAGCAGCAGTGCCATGTTCAAAGCTCCAGCTCCATTTCCTGTGCTGTATTTGACCCCTATTAAGTGCATTAATGCAACATGTAACACAGCACACAGGGGACGAGAGGAGCAACGTGGCAAAGCACAGTGCTTCAGTGTAGCCATGAGAGACAAAGGTCCTCAGCAAACAGGACACACAATCGCACCATGTTTGTTTTTATACCTGCGACTACACAGGTGGGACACTCCTTTTTTACTGTCACTGTTACTGTTACTGTCGTTTTGCTGAAGAACCCTGGGATCTTCTCTCACGTGGTCTTCCAAAAGAGCATAAATCCCAAACACACATGTGCTTTAACTGACCTTGGTTCTTCTCCATCAGGGGTAGGGTGGTGTCGTCGTAGCCTGGCTTGCCGTTCTTGGTTGGTTTAGGGGTGGCTGTCAACGTGGGCTGAAAGGCAAAGCAAGCAGCATATAAATATATACAGCATACGGGTACATGTGGGAGATAGTCTCTCTCTCAACGCCGTGACAGAACAGGGAAGGATTCTTACAATGTTGCAGACAGATATTAGAAGTTGACATGTTGACAGTTTGTCTCCGTCTGTCTGTCTGTGAACGCCCCCCCCCCCCTCAAGCTGGAACAACGACTCATAAAGTTGGAGAAAAATATAGGAACACACTTCCTGCCACCGTTTCTTTCGCTCGTCGTTGAAACGGGTGTTACAAAACATCTTCTTCGTAGAGTCCATGTTGTTCTCACATAACAAATTAAAGCTGACAAACACGACTTGAACACGTGAATGCACCACGGGCCCTGGTGGAGGTCACTGTACATTAGTAATGCAAATACTCTTCTCAGCATCATGTAACTCTAAATGTTCCTAAATAATATTCTTTATTATCTGATATTAGATGCAGAATACATAACTTCTAGAAGATCACACTTCTGTACCTGGAAGTGACTTTTGTTCCAGCCGTCCTTGGTCAAAGCGTTCCTCAGCTCCTTATAACTCCACACGGTTTGCAGCACGTGGGACGCCGCCTTGGTTTCACGAGCTGATTGGCTGATGAGTGACACAGGCAGGAGGAAATAAATGAAGAAATAATACAGCAGTTAAATTCAGAAACCCAATATAACCCCCCCCCCCCCCCCCCCCCCCATAATGGTGACGGCTGGGTATGCTAGCACGCAAATCAATCTCTTTATTCAAAGACTCCAAGTCCCCTGAGCGGCTCCAGGGTCTAGTTTTTAATTCATAGCCTGATGAGTTCACATTTCCTTTCATTAGCTACCTCTGAGCCACCAGTATTAATTACATGTGGGTGGGGGCCTCACTTCAAAGAAAGCTAATCTCACGTGGGTGGGAGGAAGTGCAGCTATTTGGTCTGTGAGTGAATTTTGTATATTCATGTTCGTTACAATGACTCACTGATCAATACGCACAAGGATGAGCCTTTGCAAAGGGCTCTTGATCATAAATGAAGTGGGGTGCAGACACACTTGTGACACCTTAATGTTGGCATCATCATGTTGTTGTGGAAAGCCTGGGCATTAGAGGAAGGACGGCACACTTATATAAGCAGCAGCTGCAGAGGCAGCCCCTGTAACAATGCCCTGCACTTCAGAAGCCTGTTAATGAGTGTGTGGTGGGTAGTTGTGTGTGGGCCCAGGATTGTTACAGTATAGTATTGTGGTAGCCAAGCTTGGGCCATTAGAGACACAATACGTTATCCTGCATGAATACTAATACAAAGGCTCATCATACAAATTGCATTCAAGGTCATACTGTAATAACTACGTGTGTATTGTCTCCATGGTATGTACACACTTCTGGCATGGTTTACATGAATATTAATGTGTAGTTAGTGTTTGCTTCACTGTCTGCAACACAATTAGTTTGACCTACAGCAGGGGTGTCAAACATGTGGCCCGGGGGCAATACCGGCCCGCCAGAGGGTCCAATCCGGCCGGTGGGATGACTTTGCAAAGTGTAAAAATGAGTTGTTTTGATAAAGTAAAATACTGTTCCAGATACCTGTGACTAAATGTGTTGTGCCTTTGTAGACACACTGTGATCTGTATGTGTAAATGATAAACTGATAATATTGTTGAAATTGCAACTTTTGTTCTTAAGAAATTTCAGATTGTTCATAATGTGTCCTGCTAGTGTCTACCCCTTGTCCTGCTCGTGTCTACCCCTTGTCCTGCTCGTGTCTTCCCCTTGTCCTGCTCGTGTCTTCCCTGTGTCCTGCTCCTGTCTTCCCCTTGTCCTGCTTGTGTCTTCCCCTTGTCCTGCTCGTGTCTTCCCCTTGTCCTGCTCGTGTCTACCCCTTGTCCTGCTCGTGTCTTCCCCTTGTCCTGCTCGTGTCTTCCCTGTGTCCTGCTCGTGTCTTCCCCTTGTCCTGCTCGTGTCTTCCCCTTGTCCTGCTCATATCTTCCCCTTGTTCTGCTCGTGTCTTCCCCTTGTCCTGCTTGTGTCTTCCCTGTGTCCTGCTCCTGTCTTCCCCTTGTCCTGCTTGTGTCTTCCCTGTGTCCTGCTCCTGTCTTCCCCTTGTCCTGCTTGTGTCTTCCCCTTGTCCTGCTCGTGTCTTCCCCTTGTCCTGCTCGTGTCTACCCCTTGTCCTGCTCGTGTCTTCCCCTTGTCCTGCTCGTGTCTTCCCTGTGTCCTGCTCGTGTCTTCCCCTTGTCCTGCTCGTGTCTTCCCCTTGTCCTGCTCATATCTTCCCCTTGTTCTGCTCGTGTCTTCCCCTTGTCCTGCTTGTGTCTTCCCTGTGTCCTGCTCCTGTCTTCCCCTTGTCCTGCTTGTGTCTTCCCTGTGTCCTGCTCCTGTCTTCCCCTTGTCCTGCTTGTGTCTTCCCCTTGTCCTGCTCGTGTCTTCCCCTTGTCCTGCTTGTGTCTTCCCCTTGACCTGCTCGTGTCTTCCCCTTGTCCTGCTCGTGTCTTCCCCTTGTCCTGCTCGTGTCTTCCCCTTGTCCTGCTCGTGTCTTCCCTGTGTCCTGCTCCTGTCTTCCCCTTGTCCTGCTCGTGTCTTCCCTGTGTCCTGCTCCTGTCTTCCCCTTGTCCTGCTCGTGTCTTCCCTGTGTCCTGCTCCTGTCTTCCCCTTGTCCTGCTTGTGTCTTCCCCTTGTCCTGCTCGTGTCTTCCCCTTGTCCTGCTTGTGTCTTCCCCTTGACCTGCTTGTGTCTTCCCCTTGTCCTGCTCGTGTCTTCCCCTTGTCCTGCTCGTGTCTTCCCCTTGTCCTGCTCGTGTCTTCCCTGTGTCCTGCTCCTGTCTTCCCCTTGTCCTGCTCGTGTCTTCCCTGTGTCCTGCTCCTGTCTTCCCCTTGTCCTGCTCGTGTCTTCCCTGTGTCCTGCTCGGATTGGTTTGTCTTATTTTGTTACTTTGTATTTTTGTATTTTGTATTTTTGTATTCAGCTCGCTTTTTGTTAAATCCTTATCGTCTGCCTGCTGCATTTGGGTCCAAGTTGGTAACAAGTTGTCATTATTTACAGGTTATTATGATATGATTTTACTGGTCCGGCCCACTTTAGATCAAATTTTGCTGTATGTGGCCCCTGAACTAAAATGAGTTTGACACCCTGTCCTACAGTATAAGACTGACGATAAAAGCAGTAATTACCTCCAATGTGCTGGACACAGTGAGTATTTAACTACTTCACGCAGCTTCATTTGAGATAAAAGACAAACAGTTCTACAAGTGTTTAACTGTGCACACGCCACACAGGTGGACATGGTGGACAGTGACATGTATTTGTGTTGCACATATTAAGTCTTACCTGGTCCTGTTGATGGCGACCAGCTTCTCGATGGCCTGCGCCTGTGCGAGGGAGCGGGCGTTTTCAGAGCTGTCGGTGACAATCTCGTGGATGGTGTTGAGGATGGCGACCACAGTGTCCTCCTCCAGGTTTTTGGCTGGCCGCTGCTGGCCGCTCGGCAGGTTGCTCACCAAGTCCCGCATGGCATAACTTCCTGTAATTTGAGATTATTGTTATTTCCTTTGACAAAAGTTAATATTATCACAGTCCAGTGGTAAGATTTGATATGTTTTTGACAAATAATGTTGTAAAAACTTTACATTAAAGTACATGACTTGTTATAAAGGACATTTAATACAATGCAACTCTATGAACATGACATGAGTTCAGAAAGTGATTTTATTATGTAGTAGGAATACAAATAAAACTAATGAGTTATTGTTGTGGTAATGACGTGGCAGCAACAACCTGATTATATTTCCATGTTGGACACATTACACTAACTAAGTGCTGAAGCCTCATATTAGCTTTGGCTGAACTCTGAAGAACGAGTTCTGTAGATTTAGTCCCCTTTCTCGTACGGTGGACTTGCATTAGGAAGGCATCTCTTCGAGGCTGCTATGGTTGTGTCAATTTGGAACAAAAATGCTTTTGATGAATGTGTGTGTGGTATTGCTCACGATCGTACCAATCAGGTCCTTGTTGCGGCGGTCGATGGACAGGTTGCGCAGGGCGATGGACACGGCTCGGACTACCTTGTCGGAGTCGGAGCGCAGCAGCTCCACCAGGATGGGAAGACCTTTCTCCTTACGCACCGTGGCTCGGATGTAGTTGGACCACTGGAGGGCAGACAGAGGGTGTGAGTGCTTTTTATCATTTCAACCTTTCACCTCTGGGGTAGGCTAAGGGAGCACACACTGTCAGCAACTTCCTGTTTGACATTCATGCAGACCTACAGATTCCCAACTGGGAGCTGCCCAGCATGAACATACATCTTCTCTTTTGACCACTGGGAACCAGGTCACCTCCATGAGGACACTTTTGATATATTCCTTCATACACACACACACACACACACACTCACACACACACTCCGCGCTGCTCCTTGAGCTCGACACAGTGGGGCTCTGAACAGACATGTGATATAATTTGTCTTAATTTAAACATCAGGAGATTTTACTTCTCTTCTTTTTGTAACATGAAACATTAAGTTTGACATAAAAGGGTTTATCTTCTAAGCACTGACACCCCAAGAGATGTAATTAAGCCGAGGACAGGCGCAGCTGCACCACCAGGTGGCAGTAGTGAGCCTTGAGAAGCAGGTGGATCCAGTGGAACAGAACTAAGCAGAAGCAAAGAATGGGGAGGATTTAAAGAAGCAGCTCTGCTGTCCTATCAGGGAGCAGGGACACCTCCAGACGTGACAGTGTGATGGGTTAGCAGCTCCACGGGGGTGCTGAGCCTGGTCAGGCATTCTGATCAGCTCCAACAGGAAAAAACAAAATACAGAGGAAAGAAAGATTTCTCCTCAAAATGCTCACCGGAGCTGAAACTTGTGAATTATTAACACTGACTGTGAAACAAAAAGAAAGAAAGAAAAGAGTTCAGGTGTTTTTTCTGCTGGAGGTAGAGAGGCTGGACGCTGAAGGATGTGTTTACAGTCTGACACACGGGTGTGAAGAGAAGCACCGCCGTGGACTAAATGCAGCCAGACGGCTGAAAAAACATAAGTGACCGCTCTTGCCCGAGGTGCTGCTCGTAAACTGGCGCCTGACAACTAGCCTTCCCTGTTGATAATTCACTGCTGCCTGCAAGCCAGACAGCCTCTCAGCAGCTCCACAGCCGCTCTAATTGGAATAAATGTCTGATCCTGGCGCTGGAGGTTCTCACATCATCCATCATCAGAGGCAAACATCTAGAGAGGAAGGTTTGGTGTTAGTTATCTAACCCTTAGCTGGTCATGTACTCCCACTTAGATGGATGGTCCTGACTAGGCTTGCCATCTCTAGTCCTGACAGAGAAAGGTAGAATCAGTGAGGAGATTGTGCTCCCTGATGGTTTGATCCCGTGTCTTGAGATGTATTTCAGTTTACAGTGCCTCTATGGTTTGCAGAGACAGTGCATCAGCACATTGTTAAAGTGACACTAAGCCCCTCGGTTTCCCTTTAAGCCCTTCAGACTCTGTATTTTTGCTCCAATCTGCTACTGAAAGGTCAATGATGAGGACAGACGTTGCAAGAATGCAATATGTGTGTAACGATCTCTAAAACCCAGACAGGACATCGTGTGTACGTGTTGTACCCTCCCGAGCCCGCACTCACGGTCCACTGTCCAGCGCTGAGGTTCTGCAGAGCTCCTGCGGCGGCCTCCAGGGTGTTGTAGTTCTGACTCTCCGTCAGCAGAGACAGGTAGAGCCTCACCACTTCTGGCTGATACAGCAGCTCGAAGCCTGCAGGGAAATACAGAGAAGCACACACACACACACACACACACACACACTGGTTAGACTATCTGGCAAGACAGACAGGCCAATTAGGCTGTGCGAAGGTACCGGCAGTACAGTGCTGAGGTTTATCTCAGACCATGGGGAGACGGGGAAGCCTTGACAAATGCCACAACATTTGGATTGCAGCTTATTGCGCAAAGTCTCAGTGAAAACGTGCACGACTGCACAGCGTGCATGGGGTGGAAATGAAAGTCTGTCCACTTGGTTCCACAATAAACTGCAACACCTTTATCAAGAAGGGCTGGAACAGTTCCTGGAATATTATGAAAATACTTCAGAATTATAAATGAGGAAAACACAAGAAGGAGAAATGATTGATCCGATCAAAGCCTCACGAGCACAAGTGACATTCCACCAGTCAGTCGTTAGGCCTCCCTCTGATGGAAACGTGAATTACATTATCAGTTATTAGACAGCGCAGGTACAGAGACAGACTCGGGCGTCGGATTACATTAAATCATATTTATTCATTCAGGGTCTCTCTTACTTTGTACAAACAGGTTCGTCACTAAGTGCTTTACAAGGGATCAACAAGACACGATTCAATTAAAGGCAGGAAGGGACTTTAGAGAGAGGATGTTGCTTCGGTCAAGGTCATGTTGAGCACATCTCTGGAGGGATACATCCCGCCACGGGAAGGGAAGACGTCTCTAAGCAAAACAACTCATTGCTGTTGTGATGAACCTGAAGGCACGTGTTGATGACTACGTGCACGTTCAGGGTTTCATTTACTTACATCTTAGGAAGTAGTCACGCCTAAGATGGAAAACAAATGTTTTTAGAGTATGGAGAAGTGAGACCGCTGCTGTTACTGACTGAGGCTGTAACCAGCAGCTTCCCAGTATCCTCTACAGCAGCACTCAAGCAATTTAAAATCCTTCTTCTACCCCTCTAGGCTCAAATTACAGAAAGTATAACCCACTGTTTCTCTCCATGTGTTCTGAGGCCTGAACTTCTAAGGTTCTATTTGAAGACCCCTGTATTTTGTGGGCAGGGATGTATAGTAACAAAGTTTGACTGACGTGCAAGAGCTGACCAGGCCCTCACTGCATGTTCTCAGAGTCCAAGTATAATAGCGTGGATCAAAACCATTAAGAGGGCATGTGAAGGTGACATCTCCCTTCTTCAGAGGAAGAGGGAACTAACACCTGTAATCTGCAGCGCGCAGGAGCCCGGGCGCACTCTGACACGGCTACATCGCAGTCGCTGTGTCTGAGAAAAGCAGGGTTTTCATCCCTGCGGCGTTTCCCCGCTCAGAATCGTGCCACGCCTGCTTCACAATGTGTGCGGCAGGAGCGTCCAAGGTGGGGGAGGATGTTTCGGTTGCGTGCCGCTTGAGAAATCTTAAACTTATTTTCAAAAGAAGCGGCAGAAGCAGGAGCCGTCATGCACAAGACCCTGGTTGTAACCATGTGCTAAAACATGAATCACATCAATAGGTTTTCTCAGGGGCGACGCACGAGGGGGGAGAGTCTGCAAACCAGACTCAGCAACATTCTGCATGCTCCTCACATTTCTGGGCCTACTGGGTGCACACTCAGCAAGCTGGAGACCATCTTGCAGGCAGTCCTGTTGACAGACGCTTCATCTCCAAGGCTCATTCTTTCTGCACAAAATGTCAGCCGTGTTGAACCTCTGTTCGTCTGTGACTGTGTTTTTGGAATATAATCTGCAAATCCACATTTCCTCCATTTTGTAATTCCTGGGGTTTTGGACTGGCAGCTGAAGTGACTAATGAAATTGCCCTTTTACAAATGAAGGACTCAAGGAAAAAAAAAAGATATGTACTGTCCAACAAAGGAGGATGAGAATGGAATTCACTGGGCCTTTAAAGTAATTCCTTTATCCTTAGTGGAATGTCTCGCTGTTGAGCCAGAGAATATCTCTGCCAGCGCTTCCACTCAGCGTCGTGAGCCGGGGCTTACAGTCAGCACAAACACACGTAGGTCTTTCCTAAAAGCACTACCCAGGTCGCTCTGTAGTGTTGTTTTCATCAGTCATCTCCTGCTGTTGGCCTGTTAGTTGTCAGTGTGTTAGGCAGAATTACAATTCCTAACGGAGATGAGCTGTCAGTGTGACGTGACCTTGGCTGTGCTGAGGGCGACCCACAGCCCCGTCCTGTGACAGACTGCAAACATGATGAGATTATTGTACAGATGTATCCCGTGATGCAGTATGGACAAGTGCACTTTGTTTTTAATTACTATTCTGATCCTTTACTTAGAAGTAAGATAAGAATTGGTCATAAATTACAGGTTGATCACATGTTGTGTATGAAAAATATAAATGTTATTACAAAATTACCTCAAAATGACAAGTCATTTGCAATTAAGGGAATTTCTATGTTCCACCACCGTTAACAGCCAAGTCAAAAATAGAAAAGTAATCTCTAAATGAAAACATTACAGTTACTAACGATAGTTCTACCATACGTGGCAAACATCACACACAACTGTGGCCTCTTTACAAGCTTCCTGCTGAGCTCTACCCCGTGCTGAGGGACGCCCAGCTTTGCCTCCACACACACACACACACACACACACACACACACACACACACACACACACACACACACACACACACACACACACACACACACAGTCAGTAAGGCTTTCACAAAATGCTCAGGGGATGGAAGTTCCTCCCTAGATGAGACGAGAGGGGAGGAGCAGCAGGTTACGTTTCAAAGCGGAGGAAGACGATGACAGATGCAAAGCTCAATTAGTGGGCAGGAAGTGAAGAGCAGGGAGTGTGTGGTGCTGCAGTGCGTGGAAACTGGGTTAGAAACAAAGTTAAGTTAAAGTGATTGATTGATGCTCAGTGAAGAGTTCTAGTATTCATTCGCTTTCAGTCGCGTCACTTTTTTTGTCTGCAATTAAAGCCAAGGTGTCGCGGTGTGACAGGCTGCTAAATGATAATGGATTAACTGATGGGCGAGGAGGAGACAGACACACACACACACACACACACACACACACACACACACACACACATTCATACATGTATGTGAACATACACACTCACTGACTCAATTCTCAGAGCTGCCTTCATAGGATAGTTGGCTGCATTCGTGCAGATCTGGATACACACCTCTGCAAACACCTCCGTGCACACACACACACACACACACACACACACACACACACACACGCACACACACACACACACACATACACACACACACACCGAGCCCTCGCCCGAACATGTCAGAAAGTGATGTTCATCGATCCAGTCGGTATACAACGCGCACTTCCTGCTTCTACACAAGCGCTGTACTAGCACCATTTATTTATTGCTCCATTTCCAGCGCACAGCACTTTCATGGAATCAGAGGGACATGATGGTGTATCACTTTCTACAGCTCATCGGGGAGCCGTACAGCACTGAGAGGACTGGAGAGACATGAGGAAGATAAAGAGAGTGGCAGATGGAAAAAAGACGAAGAAAACAAACGGCAGAAGATAAATAAATCCCACCTATCCATCAGCCACAGTCTCTGCTCTTACGTAGGCCTTCTACTTTCACAGGGATATTGTAACAACACACAGCGTCTGACCTTTGCACTCTTGACCTTTTAGTTAAATGAAATGCTGGTGATGTCCAGTACTGGAGAAGCTGCTCCAATGTTAAGTCACACACTGAAGACAAGGTAAGAAAAGGAGAGGAGTCCAGGCCTACGCTGACCACAGGGTCACATTCTCCCCCTGTGGAACACATGCAGAAATAAATCAGCCTTCCAGTGGGACAGCCTCGAGTTGCCGAGTCTCCGATCTCATTCCACATGTTAAACTCAAGCACATTTAACCCTGGCAGCCCCCATTGTATGTAAGAGTTTCTTTGTACACGCAGGCAGGTAGGAAAGTGCTACGGTGCTAATGAAGACTTTGGCGGGGCGATGGCTAGATCAGCACATCATTAAAAGTATTATGCCACCGGTAGAATAATGGTCGTGACTCTCTCTGGTTCATTAAAAACCCAAAGGTGAGCGATGGAGCCACGTCAACAAAACACGTTAATTGGCAGAGTTCTCAGTGGCATGAGAAATGCCTTCAGCACTTCTGCCTTGAAGCCATAAAGTGTTCGCAAATAATGCTTACTTTGTTAGTTTCTCTGCTTGGAGAAGCACCACATGGATGCTCTTTAAAGACGTTGTTGGATTTCCAATGCATGGCCATTCTAATTGGACAGGCCATAATGTAAATCATCTGTAAGTGAAGTGAACTCACTCCAGTAAATCACGAGGCCATTATGTTTCTTAAGTGTTTCAGCCGAGGAATGCATTCAAATAGATCTGCTTAGGTAGCAGCAGACTTAAGAATGATGTTCACGGTCCATTCTGAACTGTGTTAATGTATCTGAAAGTATTACTAGAGGAGGTGAGATGCATTCAGACGTTCCATCTGTATTCTGGATCTTAATGTCAGGCGTGAGTGTCATCAGGCCCAGAGACGAGATGCATGTTAATGCCTGGCTGCAAATAACCCCAAAGTACTTTGAACCACTGTGAAGATCTGCCACTCCTCATCCCATGTGATGGAGGCTCGTATTCCCTTTCCCTCCACAGACCTCCCATCAGACTTGGAGCCTCGTGGAGCCAAAACAGAGTGCACTGCCAGGCCGCAAAGGCCGTTCACCCCCCAGTCACCCCTTCACAGGGTCCAGGAGTCAAAGCTTAATTTTCTCCTCTCTTACCCAGTTGGCCCCTGCTGCCGATTGGCATCTCTATGGACAGCCGCGGGGCACCACACATTAGCATACCCACATGGTGTTTTGGCCTTAGTTTGTTGGATGTTGACAAAGAGAGCCAGAAAATGGCAACAGGCCCATCTCTTGGACAGATACCCATCAGCTTTGGGCCACAAATATGTCCCCGTGGGATGGGGTGGAGAGAGGGGAGAGGGAGTTGGGGACAGAGACAGATTGGACAGGGAGTGGGAGATATCGCTGAAGACACAAGGTGAATATACAGAACAGACCCCTGCGGCCCCTCCCTGACTCCATCTTTGCCATTTCACAACAGGGGTCCTGTTCCAGCACTTCCAAAAGTATGCTCCAAAGCTCGTGTGCTACCATTTAGCACAATAGGACCCTTTTCAGCAAGCTGCAGTTACAGGAGAGTGCTTCCTCTCTTCGGAGCTGATAGGCCAGCAACGTCCTGCTGTGGGCTTTTACTCCAGAGAGGAACACACGCTCACAAACTGACACCAAATTGTCTGAAACATCCGTGCCCTCAAAACCATGGGAAAAGCTCCATCCCTCCTGCTTCAGCCGCTGAACTTCAGACAGAAACACAGCGCTGGTGGCTCCCTCACATTGAGGGTTTTGTGTGGCTCGC
>NC_041363.1:2823462-2890962 GCF_900634415.1 Cottoperca gobio
ATTGGCAAGTAAATATCACTGCGCTTCCTCCTACTTCCCTGGAATCGTTTCTGTCACATAATTATCACTTTGCACCAACTGCTCAGGTTTGGGGAGATGGGGGAGGCGAGTGACACGGTTAATCTTCTGAAGATCCTGATGTTGCCGGCTACTGTGGGTTCCCAGCACTTATTAGAATCCCGCAGAGGATTCAGAGGATCCACGTAGGAGGAAGAACACCGATCGGGGGCATTGAGTTTTTTGGGGGTAAGGAAAGTTTAAACAACTTGAGAGACAGTTGGTGTCATAGTGGGTGGAAGTGCTGTGAAGTTTCTGCACTGCCACAGTTCCTCTGTGCTGGGAATGAAAGGCACACAACTATCCTTTGCCAAACACAGGTGGATAAATGCTGCTATGCATCAACACACACACACGCACACACACGCACACACACACACACCACACACACACTAATCTGCCAGGACTTCATTCCACTAATGATGTGTAGAGCAGACACTCTCAACGAGACCTCCTAGGAATAGCATAATTATGCATACCTCTTTGTATTTCCAACAAAACACAAGGTGGTCCCACTTAAATAAACCTCTCGCTCCCTTCTTCAGTGTTTCACCCCTCCTTGCCTTATTATCACTGCTTTTCATCACTGGCGGTGTGAAACGGCTCATGAGAGGACGGTGGCGAGTTAAAGGGGGGGTTGCATAGCTAGAATGTCAGCTGCAAGCCGCTGGCTATCCACATAATTAGCTCCTTTTTCTGTGTTGTGCTTAGTTTGTATTATAAACATCAAAGGAGGGAAAGTGATTGGCATGTGAGGAGTGTCAGGTTAGTCGCGGCCAGCTGAGCCGGCTCCCGCGGCGCTCCCAACAGCTGGTGTTGCAGAGCGGGATTCAGATTTAAGCTCAGGTGAGGTGGTGAGGGAGGGGTGAACGTTTAGCATCTGGGGCTTTTCACATGTTGGCAAATAGTATAAACACATGACATCATACTACACAGACAAATAAATGCATATTCACAGTTTGATAGAGTTAAGTGTACGTATGCAGCCTGAAACAATGCATGAATTCACTAGAATGCATCTCAAGCATCTCATTTCAATCTTACTGGGATGCTTCTTGGCTGCGTCTCCAGTTGGCTTTTATATATATATATATATTTTATATCAGATAGCTTTCCAATCTGCGAGTGTAACTGGTATAACATAACTCCTGGGCCTCGACTCACAGGCATCAAGTGTCTTCTTCTGCCACTTGGAGCACACTTTGAAAAGTTGTTGAGTACTGGAAACTTTTGGGAGGAATGTGCTTATGTCTGATGTTTTGGTTCTAGGTTTATGTTTATATTTATTGTTCCTTTATTTAACTAGGAAGTCTCCTGAGAAACAATACCTACATTTGGTCTCTGTTTGTTTGTATCCTATTCAGCTTTGCCTCTCTATTTGAAGGTGACGCCAGAAATGGAACAGAAATGTGAAACCAATTAGTCGCTCCTCACACCTCGTGGTCCACCAGACTTGTCTTTGAACGTGATGGCATCCAGTGTAAATGTAGAGGCGATGCAACACACTGTATATTTGGCATAAGGAAGGTGTAATGCTGAGGGAAATGTAATGAATGAGGCTGCAAAGAGACGGACAGTGATATAAGGTGCCAGACAGTCTGGATCCAACCCATGGTGTGGAGTGGACACTGAGAGTGAGAAAGAATGTGTGAATGTGCCCGTATAAGTGTTGTACGTTTATATGCATGATCTTTGTTTGTGTACGTGCTTCGCATGACATTCCGGGTGCAGACGTTCACGTCGTCACTTTGCTGTGAAATGTGACAGCAGGAAGTGAAGAAGAGGAGGTGAAGGAGGGACGCAGCTGAATTGTGTGTTTATTCTGAACATAAGGGTGAGTGATTCACCGAAGAAGTAAACAGGCTGCAAGCCAGCGAGAGTCAGCGGGGCCAAGAGTCAGCGATCACTACATGGGTGTTGAATTCCACAGCCATGAATAAGACCTCTGCTTGGAATTTGGGATGGAGAGTAAATTATTCAGGATATTCTTTGGGTGTAGAGTCGATGCAAAACAAGCCAAAATGTCCGTCCTGTCACTCTGGAGTGAAGGTGAGGACCCAAATGCAGTACTCGGGACGAGGTCTTAACAAAAAGCCGAAGCTAACAAAATACAAAAATACAAAGTAACAAAAAACACAAACCAATCAGGGGACGAGCAGAACACGAGCAGAACACGAGCAGAACACGAGCAGAACATGAATGACTATCCGACAAAACACAGTGGGGCAGACAGGGATAAATACACAGACACCAAACGAGGGAACAAGACACAGCTGGGGGAGAAAGGCAAAAACACAAGGGCAGAATAAATGGCCACATTAACAATCAGAGGAGGAGGGTAAAGACACAGACAGGAAGTACAACTAGACATATAACAAGGTGGAGCGAACACTTCAACATAAAACAAGACACCAAAGAACAAGCAGATCGTTACACCTCCATTGGAATGTGGCTGATCTGAAGAAGATTCGAAACACAAACAATGAAAGTGTAGCTGCGTTTTGCTTAATTCAATTGAGCCTGTGACTTTTCAGACTTAAAGAGCCGAGATGCATCAGAGACGAAGACGACTCCGATAGCGAAACAGTCAGTGTTCATTAAAGTACGAGCACAGATCTGTGGGATGATATCAAAGGGGGTTCTACAACGCAATACATAAAAGCTCAGCTTGCAAGACAAAGTAGTGAGATGCGTTACACAGTTGTCGTATTGGTAAACGTTGCTGTTTTATCAATTTCTCAGAGTGTGCGAGAAGTGGGAGGGAGAGAGAGAGAGAGAGAGAGAAACAGGTTGAGAGAGAAAGAGAGCAAGAGAGAGAGATAGGGAGAGAGAGATAGGGAGAGAGAGAGAGAGAGAGAGAGAAGCTAGAGTAGCTAGAGAGAGAAGAGAGAGAAGCGATCGCTAGAAGAGGCTGGAAGAGAGCTCTGCATAAGATCAGTCTAGACCGATAGAGAGACAGAGACAGAGAGCTGAGAAGAGATGATCGAAGAGAGACAGAGAGAACCATACGAGGAGACAAGGATGTAAATAGACAGAGATATCTATAGATAATATATAGGAGATAGAACAGAGAGATACTGATAGATAGATACGAGACCTATATAGAGAGACAGATACAGAGATAGAGATATAGTAGAGAGAATACCTATAGCCCCCAGTATACATATATTTATGATAATATATATATATATAGTATAGATATGAATATATATATATATATTTATATATATATATAGAACGCAAATTCTATTAATATTATAGATAGCTATATACAATATACATATATATATATATAGCTATATATAGATACATATATACAGATAGACCTATATTTTATCTATCTATATAACTCTATTAGAAGAGAATATCTACTATATCTCTATTCTCCCAATACATACTCCACTACAGTCCTTATACTTTATCTCCTCACATATCAGCGTAGATACTATATATACCGAACAGAAGCTACCTAGATAGTTGATATATATATATGGTATATAGTATACAGATGATCCCAGACCATATACGTATTATCTAGCAGATTCTATAGCACTCTACCACGTTAGTCTATCTCTCTCATATTCATATCCTCTATATTGTGTCTCATCTCATATATATACTTGATACACCTATACCCCACTCTCTTCCCTCTATATATATATATACTATATATCTCTCTCTACTACCTACATATATCTCTCTCCCTCTATCTCTTTTTTCGAGGGTGATAGAGAATATACAAGATTCAACATACAGAGACAGATTAGATATATATCATACATAGATATTTGTTGACAATAGTATACATAGGTTATAGTATAGAAAGTCCATACATATCCAGAGAGATATATAGAGAGAGAGACCAGATAACATATATATCGATATTGAGTAGAGTAGTGTAATTAGATTTAAGATATACATAGTCACAGACTAGACATATAGAGAGAGCCCTATAAGATACAGTAGTAGACGATAGATAGATAGGATAAGATACATATAGATATGATATATAATATAATAGAGTAGATAGTATAGATAGTACTATTCACTCAAACAGTCATATACAATATATAAGAACATAGATATATGATACATATACCAGCCATATATATATACATATAACAAGATATACTATATATATAGATACGATATATATATATATACATATATAGAACAATATCTACATAATATAGATATAATAGATACAGATATATACATAGTATCTTGAGGATAGATAACGATTAGAGAGAGTATAGACTAGAGAGAGACAGAGAGACAGAGAGAGAGAGATAGAGACAGAGAGAGACAGAGAGAGAGAGAGAGAGAGACAGAGAGACAGAGACAGAGAATCCACAGAGAAGAGCTGTGGAGAGAGAGAGAGGACAAAGTCATGACACAAGGTCTTTACTGCTTACTCAGATTGCCCTTGTTGTCAGATATGAGTAATTAGCAGCACCTAATGCAGTTGTGATCAATCAGCCTCACTGGAAACTACAAGATTCATCATGGAGAGACTGAGCTCTGCCAGAGGAAACAGCATTCACTCACAACGGCTCCAATTATTTTCACATAAAAGAAATATATGAGTGGTGCTGGTCAGGAGGTAAAAAGATAAAAGGCTATCAGGAGTTCACTGATGTAATGTCCAATGATGACCAATGTATGCATACTTTTTGATTAATATGACTATAATGTTGCATTGTGGGTAGGTTGATCCTGTATGTGAACTCAAACCTTCTTGTTGCTTCACACTCAGTATGGATTCGCAGTAGACTCTTAAGACCTTCATGGTTGAAGCATCCATGAAGGTCTTTGTGACCCTGCGTGGACTGTTCATGAGCTAG
This sequence comes from Cottoperca gobio, assembly GCF_900634415.1. Classification (NCBI taxonomy): domain Eukaryota; kingdom Metazoa; phylum Chordata; class Actinopteri; order Perciformes; family Bovichtidae; genus Cottoperca; species Cottoperca gobio. Next base: position 2,828,364 of record NC_041363.1, read on the forward strand.
AACAGTAAACTGGACGCTTGTTTCGTGCACTGCATGCCTGCACTGTGTTTCCATCCTTGGTGCTATTCTTGTCAAGCGGTCACACACACAATTTCCTTTTTTCCATTTTTTTAAATACAACTTGCTGTCAGGAGGTCAGCGTCATGTTTTTGGACCAGGAAATGTGGAAGGCTTCTGCCTATGCATTCCCCCGATCATATTATGTATATTTATTTTTGATGCAGCTCATTGGAAAGCACAGCCACGTGCTCTTTACACTCTGCTGCATCGTGACTCCGCTCTGACAATACAAAGAGACATGGAGGGGAGAGCTGAGGGAAGACATGACGGCTGCATAAACACTCAATCATTTCTCTCCGGACAGCAAACAACACATTCTTCTTCAGGTTGGAGGAATTTTTATGGTTTTACTTTTTACTGAAGCTTTTTTTTTTAACCTCCACTCTCAGAGGAAAGGAGGCAAGAAGAGCACACACACACACACACACTCAGTCATCACACACACTCTCTCTCCCCTCACCTGACCTCTCTCCAATCTAAAGCTTTATGATGTGGTTTCAATTAACTGCTGGGAAAATGTTCCATCATCTCAGGGGCTGCTGCGCTCGTCGGCTCTTTATTAAATGCGTCTTTTCACACTTCTTCTTAATTACTTGTGTTACAGCCACCCCTTGCTCTTTGTCTGCCTCTGTTCTGGGCGGCATGAATAATGGACTTCTCTGCTGATAGAGGAGCCTGCAACAGGTCCCCTTTCTGGAGCAACTGCACCGACAAAATTACTCATTAAACCAATTAGGGTGGACAAAGTGGCCACATAATCAACTACAAGGACAAATCACAAGTAAGAATCTGTCAAGACAAGTTTACTAAAAACACTATATATATATATATATATATATATATATATATATATATACATACAGTATATATATATAGTCACTGAGTGCAGAAGTGCAGGTATTGATGTTTGGCTAATAATAAATAGACCTGTCTATTTTTTGGCTCCATCTGCAAGTGTGTCACTGCGACGCCTTCAACCTTCAGTCACGCTGATATTAGACTTTTACTTTGAAAATAAGATGATTTCAACGGTAGCATCTGGCGTGTCAGACCAACAATTCCTCAGATGATTCCTTCTCAAAGTGACACGACCTGGTGAAAAGGAATAATTCACCCACAAGTAGTTTTGCTGTGGTTAAATGTGGCCTCCATTTACATCAATTCATCAAGACTTCTCTCAGTTTGTAGGATTCCTCGTTCACCGTGGAGGCAAGCGAGAAATAAAGTTTTCTTCAAGAATTCAAGGCACCACGGGGTGAGTAATGGATATACATATGGACATTATTTGGGAGAAGTAATGCATTAAGTTTAGGGGAAGATAAATGATAGCTGTGGTTAAGAGAAACCAACAGGCTGAAGTTTGTTATTATCGTTGTTACAAGAAATCTATGTTGCATTTGGTCGGGTGAACCACAGTCTAGAGGTTTTGCAGCGTTATTAATATTAATATAATACTACTTTCACTTTCTAGAGAGGACATTCATTATTTACAGCCCGCTTCACTCTGCCTTAAAGTAGTAGGTCAAAAGCGATTATTCACTTATTTTTTGATTTAGCTGAGAGTTAGATCAGTGGTTGATCTCATGGAGAGGTCAAGACGTCTCCGCGGAATATAAATATAAATAGTCCAGCTCATAAGCCCCTGTGGAAACCACTGACTGACTTTAAATATTGTTTTTTACAGATTAAACAAACTTTATTTCACATTTGGACGGAGCCGTGCTAGCTGTTCCACCTGTTTTCAGCCCTTATGCTAAGCTAGGCTAACTGTCTCCTGGATGTAGCTTTGTATTTACTGTACTGTGACATGAGTGGTATCAATCTTCTTATCTAAGACTCTGCAAGACAGTGAAGTACGTTTCCACAAATGCAAAAATGCTTTGGAAAAATAATTCATAGGTCTGTCTGGGATTCAAAGGACATAATGAAAGACATCTTGGATGAAATGCTTTAGAAATTTGAAGTAGTAGCAATAAATACATTTATATTAACAATGGATCAAATGACTACATGTGCTGTAAGGTGAAAGGGGTCGCTCGTAGTCAAAGAGGAGTGTCTTTACACCACCCACCCAGCACCAAACGTCAAACACACAGAGTGTGGTGGACATAGTGGAGCATTCAGAAGCTAAAGAGACCGATTATACCCCTCAGGAGATGTTGGAGCCCAACACAGAGCTACAAGAAGAGTCCAAATGAAGGCTCACACTGCTCTCGCTCTGCTGGCTAGTTGCCTGTTTGTTCTGCAACTCTAAACTACAGTAAGTCTTGTACTTTGTCTCTTTTTCTTTCCACACACAAACAAAAGATGAATCCTTGCCCACAGCCGGGTCCAGCCTGGTCCCGGTGCTGACCTCCTTCTGTCTGACATCAGATCAGGACCGGGATACACATGTAATGTGCCATATCTCCCTCACCCATCTCCGCTGAACGAGAGATACTCTCTCTATCGCTCTCCACAGAAGACCAGGGGATGTGGAGGGTGGTGCACATTACAGTTCATTTAGCTGACGATCATGAGGACACAACTCCGAACAGCAAGAATCTTGTACGTGCATCAGCTTCAAACAGTACGATCCTTTACGTGCACACTGTCTTCAAATAAGCCAAACCAATACAAGTGCAACAAACCTGAACACACACAAACATACACTGTCAGAGACAAACACACACGGCCCCCCCGACTACTTGCATGGTCTTGCAGTCATCGCCACATGAAAGCAACCGTGGTGCTTCTTTGATGTTTCCGAAGAGGAAATCGCTCTTTACAAGTCAACGTGGGTTTCGCTCTAGCGATTAAGCTTATTATGCACCTCGCTGTTGTTATTCGTGTATGGAGCTAATAAACGTCACATATGATTTGTCTGTCTGGGAGCAAGAAAATGCCGAGCGCACTCTCCAACGTGAACCCACACACACACACACATTTCAACTGTGTTTGACATTTAGGCCTTTAACGATAATTGCTTTCTCTGGATTCGAAACTCCAAAGCGTGTTGTTAGCACATTGTGTAACGTAATCGCACCACAATTGTAACTGCTATAGATCCACAGTCGCAGCATGCCAGCTTGGCTTTCACCCATGAAAACCCAGTAAGTAGAAAATATTAATTCTGATCCTTGGGGCTGCTTTCCTTTACTTTAGGAGTGATTTAAAAAACAAAAGAGGCAAAATCGGCTTAACTTGGAAAAGCACAGCAATTACTTGTGATCTAGTTTAACGAGAGCCCACTTTGCCGTGTTAATGTGGCTAATTATCAGTCAAGCAGGAAGTGGTATTGACTTTGAATGGCTGCCACTAGACATTGATGAAGGTGCTGATGTATAAATACCAAGTGCGCGCAAACTCCACAGGCTCCATCAGACGGATGGACAGCCACACACGCACACACACACACACACACACACACACATTCTATTACCGTTTGGACTAATGTGTGCGCTGCATACTAATGAGTCTTTTATGACTGTTACAACTGCCTGTCGGTGCCAAAGAGTAAAGAGAGAATGAGTGCACACACACATGCTTAACATTATTGATAGAACCAGTTGCCGTCTTCGAACCTCCATGTCGTGCAGGTTTTCTGTGCCAACATTAAATACCAAGGTAGCTGTGTCTAATCTTTCAAAAGCAGCGAACTCAAGTGAATAAGCAGGCTTTCGTTAAGTCGTTATGGCTGCATTGGATTTATAGGAGTTTTTAATCAATGTGATGAAGTCTTGAACACAGGCATCCATATTTATTTACTCTATCTGCTCTATTTCTCCAAATGAAGCTCCAGCGTGCTCGCTCAGGCCTGCAGTTTATTACATATCTCTTCACTCCTCTCCCGTATGCTCGCTCATCCTTTCCTTGCTGTCATCGTTGGGGCTGTCAATCATGTCTATCAGCTGTTCTCATCACCTGGTCACATCTATCCAATATCGCAGGTACACACCTACATTGTTAAATATGTCCATGCTGCTCTACACGCAGCTTTGTCTTTGTAGATCAGCTTCATCGAGAGTTCACTAAATCATAATGTATAACAATAGTGGGGGCTGCAACAGTTATTTTCATTACGAGGGACCTTGACATTTTGGGAATATGCTTATTTGCTTTCTGGCAGAGAGTCAGATGAGCAGATTAACACCACTCTCATGTTTGTACGTAAATAGGAGGTTAATGCCAGAGGCTGGTCTGCTCAGCACAACAGCTGGAAACAGCACGCCAGGCTCAGTGCAGCGACCAGCTCCTCTACAATCAAGACATGGAAACATTATGTCACTTCATTGTTTAATCTGTACAAAAACTGGGCTGTAAAAATGACAATTTGCAGTTTTTTGGGGGGTTATGGGCTGAACTTGGAGTCGTCTTCTTTCTAAATAATTTGGCACATAACCTTAAATGACATATTCTGTGACAGAAGATGTTTCCCATACAACCCACTCATACAACACACTACAGGCTCAGCAGTCACCAGTGAACGTTAGCACAGTACAAACAATAGAAGACGACAGTTACACACTTGATGGAGCTCAGTAAACACTAACAGGCTGCTTTTTATTACCTTTTGAGTCCCAGTGCATTGTTGTCTCTAACAAAAAGATGGCTTTCAGAGTCGATGCTCCACAAGCTGCTAACAATCGACCTCAGACCTGCTAAATTACAAAACTCTCTCTCTCTCTCTCTCTCTCTCTCTCTCTCTGTGTCTGTCTGTCTCTGTCTCTGTCTCTGTCTCTCTCTGTCTCTCTCTGTCTCTCTCTCTCTCTCTCTCTCTCTCTCTCTCTCTCTCTCTCTCTCTCTCTCTCTCTCTCGTCTTCTCCAGCCCGGACGTCCAAGCTCTGACTCAATTCTTCTCTGTCCTCTCCTGCAGGATAACATCTACATGTTATGTCCAGACTCTCTTTCCTCTGGGATACTCTCACTCAGGAGGAGTGTTAGTGTTAGTGTTAGCGGAGGGATGTTTTGCTCGACAGACGAGGCCTACCTTTTGTCGGCTCTGAGCGTTTGGGCAGATCCAATGTGTCGTAGTTTTTGTCGTTGTCACCGTTTTTCCTGCCTGGGGAGAGGAGAGAGGAGGGAAGACCAAGTCAGTGTCATATCCTAAAACAACCCTATTACAAAGGTTAGACCGATATGGCTGATATATGTGAGTGAAGCTGCTTATAATCAAGGTCTTTCAATGTAACCATGTTCATGTTTACATCCATCTCTGAATCGATACATCGGTCTAATCCTCCCACCAAGAGCATGACTGTTTGCATGTTTACAGAGAGCAAGAAGCGTGATCCAAACACACGTGTAAATGCTACACTGTCTGCTGTTGCCTATAGAACACAGATAGTAACATACTGCATGAATGCATGGCAGCACTAGCACATACTGTATGACTGCATATACGAACACTTCCATACTGTAACTGTGATGCAGTGGAAGAGGGGAAATGGAGCAGAAGGGTTGCAGGTGATTGGTCACCTCACATGCACGTGGACGTGCCCATGGGACAGTACAGAGATGTGAAGTGACCTATAAACACACAGCACACCAGCTTTGCTTTCTGAAAGCAGCTCAGACTAATAGTTTGACATGTTTGGTGTGGAGTGCAGAGAGTTAGATGATTAGATAAATATCATGTCGCTGTGTGCGACGGCCAGCAGGTGATTATCTTCAGTTCAGGAAGTTCATGCTCAGTGGTATCAAACTTCTTACACAACTCTTGTATTTCCCAAAATGTCAAACTGTTCCTGTCGGACTAATTACTGAAGAACTATTTAATAGACAGAGTAGACATGCTGCCGTTATATATAACCCTCTGCTCTCAGACGTATGACTGATGAGACCTACAGGACCCTCTCTGTGAGCCACAGTGCTTTCAACCCTCATGTGTGAAGGATAGCAAAGTGTGGCACAACATCTTACATATCAGCAGCTTCAATACAAATCTGCTTCATATCATCCATATCATTCAAAGACTCTACACACACACACACACACACACACACACACACACACACACACACACATACACGCACACACACACACACACACACACACACACACACACACAGGGTCTGTAGCAGAGCTTGACAACGTGACGGGTGAAGTTTGATTAGTTTGAACTCACTTCAATCACAGATTCAGACTAAATGCATTTCAGCTTTTAATTTTCATGATTGCATCTTTGATTAGTCGAGCTCTACTTAACATCCCGATGGACTTACCTGTTTCATCAAGTGCTACCTTTCACCTATCTTAGAGGAACAGCTAATGCTAGAGGGGTGCATCTGTAATACTCGGCTCGGTGAAGGGATGCATGTGGAATATTCAGAGGTCCTTTTGGAGGACACCCAAAACTACTTCTAACTATATTCTACAACCCGGGTAAGGAGGGGGAGAGCTGAAGGGAGAAGGGTTGAGGGGGGGCACTCACCTTGATTAAACCATTCCTCTATAGTTAGCCAAGGAAGCAGCGGCAATGCCAAAAAACATAAAGCAGGGAGAAGAGAGAAGAGGCATGGTGAAAAAGACGTGTGTCAAGAAGCTTTGCAATAGATGTGAACAGTTTTACACAAAGAAGTCATCTTTTACTGAATCGGGAAGATGAGAGAGTGAAGGGGAAGGAGACACAACTAAAGAGAGGAGTCACAGAGCAAAGAGAGACACAAGGACGGAGTATTTCTGAGAAGCCATAGGAGTTCACTGAGAAGCATGCTCAAAGAGCTGGCATCAGTGGGATGGATGTTTCCAGAGAAAGGAAGAGGGAGACAGAAGCAGTCATATAGCCAGACGAGTGTGAAGCATAAAGGGACATATATGAACTAGCAAAGGAGAAAGAAAGAAAGGAATCAGCCTCTATTGTGAGAGAGGAGGGCAGGACACAGAGTCACAGTGAAGCTTATACATAACAGCACAAACTGTCAGCGTTTGCATAAGTGTGTCATTAAAATCAGCGCCTGAGAAGAACAGCAATGTGCACAAAGAGACAGAAATAACAGAATCAGTCTTGAGCTGCTAAGCACGTGTTGAGTATTATGGTATATTTAATACCGAATGTGACATTAAACTGAAGAGGAGGCCAAACTCAGCCTACTTAAGGTAACAAACTACCGAGCGTACTGCCGACAGTGTTGCTTAACTACCCGCCTCCGTGCGCCTTTATAGCCGCGTTTAATGTTTCCGTACCTGAGCCTCCTCTTAAAGAACACCTCCGGGGTGTGCAGCAGCTAAACACATCTCATTACTCAATGCTTGTGTGGTTAATTGGTCACTGGGTATACATGTAAGCTGCCGTGTTGTCCTGACCCCTGAACCGCAGGATTCTCCAATGAGCCGTTAGAAGTCGAGGGTCACTGGCTGGTAGTCGCGCCTCATTGGCTGACTGATTAACGGCAGCCATTAATGTCGTACAGCAGGGAGATAACGGTGTCGTTCAGCTAACAGCCCGGGTGAATGCTAATTAAGACGTCGCTAACAACACGTGCGTACATGGTACATCTGCTAAGGGGAATCAATAACGGCAAAAACCTCCCGACGCAGCAGACGGCGCCACGACACACGTGCATTTCAGGAGAGGCTGAGCACCGATGTTACTGCGACAGTAAATATACAAACTGCCTCATTTGTAACGTCAGCACACACTAAACACTGGTTTATGGTGCCGTAGATGGTGCCAATGTGTGATTGTTATTGAATTATTCTATATTTCAACATCTAGCAACAGTTCAGAGAACTGAGAGTCGAAGAGACGTTTTCATCGGTTTTAAGTATTCGTATGAATATATTAAACAAACCAAATGGTGGGACAATATGTCTGAAGTTGAATTGTTAAATGTTATTAAAAGTATTGACAGATTGAAGAGATTAAACACATTTAAAGTATATTTGTTTGCAAACTATGTGAAATGTAATGAGGCTGAGTTTATATGCACTTTACATGTGACAGATTACTTCACATCTTTTAACAACATATGTATAGTCAAAGGGGATTTACATTTATAAACTAAAACACAACAAAGAAAGTATCTCTGCACATTGTTTGAATAACTTCTCACATCCTTCAGATTCTATGAAAACTAATTAAAAGCAGGCAAAGAAACAATAATCAAGACTTTAACTCCAGCACATGCTGCACTTATAAGGAACCTGTTATGCAAAACAATTCCCAATCATTTATTCTAACATTATACATTATATATATTATAATTTAGCAATAGCAGGTGTTCTACTGAAGAGGCGGAAATCTGAGTGGTTATTACATTTTCCTCCGTCTCCCTTTCCCTCCTCACCTTTGGCCTTCTTGCCACCGAAGCAGCCGGCGTCATCCTTTTTCTTCCTCTGTGGTCCTGCTGAGCCGGGGGCCTGTGGCGCTGAGGGGTCCAGGAACCTTTCGGCCCCCGGCACCTCTTTGTGGACGTGGTAGGACAGGTTCCTCATAATACAGACACAGTTCTCCACAGACTAAGAGGCAAGCGAGACAGACACGTTGTCATCTACACGTACATCTGCGTGATGTCGCATGTCAGAGGCCACAGACTGTACAGCTGAATCAACTATTTGCAGTGAATATGTGTTTTAATGAGTCAGACGCTACCTTGTTGTCCATGTCTTTCTTCCCTACAGCTGATTGGAGAGCGTGCAGCAGGGCGTCCACCAATCCCTCGCATTCCCTCAGTCTGCGCCGAGCCTCCGCCCCGTCTGAGCTCACATTTCTTTAGGGAAAAAGAGAGAAAGGTACACCGTCAGTGAGCATGAGAAGAGCATCCACCTGATGTATCTACACTGTTGACAGAACCTGCAGAAATAGGATTCACGATACGGCCCTTCTGCAATTTCTGCAGCAGAGGATTCAGATTTTGAGGGTAGATATGTATTATTCATTTTGTCAAAACAATCAGAAGAAACGTAACTCAAGGAAGTCTCAGGAACAGGATATACTAACAAACATCTGAAGAGCATCAACAGCCTGAGCGCCAGAAAGAAAGTTGTTTTGTTGTTGTTTAGTTCTTCATTCATTCATCTCAGGATGCAATGTCACTATGATCTACTGTCATCTACTTTAATGATTCCCACAGGGAGACTTTTACAGACGGGATGACGATGACAGATGAATGACGGTTAAAGAAATAAGAAACCAGCACCAGTCGAACCCGACCGCGTGATTTTCTGGGTTCACATGTGGCCCGTGGCCTCTTTCCTCCCCGTCTGCCTCCATAGTGCAACGTATTAAAGCCCAACTGCTTTCGGAATAATCTGAAAAGAATGATGAATATAAATTTCATTTTTGCGACAATGGGAAATGCCATCCATGTTACATCAGCCAGCGCCCTGAGCACAGCTCCTTTAAGAACAGCAGCAGAGCTGGTGCAGTGAAGTGCAGCTGTCGGGCTGACTGTGAAAGGCGAGGCCTTAAAGAGGGTTAAGGGATAGTTGGGGCTCCCTGCTCCTCACCAGGGACTTCATTTATGAGGGCTTCCAACCAACATAATCCCATTAGCCGACCCCCAGTTAGTACTGGTGGCAGCCTTGCTGAGGTAAGCAGAGCTGGAGTGCTGTGTGTGAAACATACACATCCAACACGGCTATATGCCGTTTCACAAAGAAAGGACACAACTGCACATTTATATTGTCTGAATTATATTATATAAATGCCTGTTCAGAGCATTAGCCACAGACGCTTCACCAAACCATTCTCCCAGCTTCTATTATCTCATCCACCCAGCACTATTTCATTTCATTTTCCATGAAAACTGTTAAAACTGTTAAAAATGATTAATTTGAATGGATGTACAGCTATTGACCTACACACAGGACAGCTGTTAGGAATTATGGACAAGGGGAAAATGTTTCCAAAATGGGCCCCTCATCACAGGCCTCATACTAACTGTCCCAAAGAAAACATAAACAATTAAAATGATTAGGAAATTCATGATAGTATTTCTGTTTAAATATTTGCTTTGATAAAAAATATATATTGGTATTAGTAGTGTAAGTTATGTATTATAAGATGCTTAGAGCTGGTATTATGAAATGAAACAGGTCATAATTCCTTCTTTATATTGCTGTGAAAACATTTCCTTCAATAATTTTTTATTCAAGTTTCTCGCCAAAAACTACATTTTAAAAGATTACATTTGAACACATCATGATAACGTTATAATTTACGACCCCTGCCTTACACTTCACACGTCATCTTCTTGGCCAGTGAATGAGTTGATCTAGTATTTATCAATGGAGACACCTACAGAACCATCCTGCAGTAAGTGCTAATTAAAACTAATCTTCGGTGGAGACCAGCACCGGTCATCTGGACCGACTCATAAACTAAACCCATCCATCTTCAGCTGTCAGATAACGGTCACCACCTCCCCTGTAAATGGATCCAGAGGAGCAGCCGCCTTGGATTTATTTGACAGGAGTGTGTTTCGGGGCAGACGGACAGAAGAGTTTTATTGTCAGCTGTTTCATTTCCAGGAGTCTTTCAGAGAGCAGTTGTCTTGGTGGAAGGTTTATGGACGTTGCATCTGTCAGTGGGGACAGAGCTGGACGGTGCTGCTGTCACTGGACAGGTTATCTGCTGGAATATTTAGTGGGGGTCAAAGTGCTGAGCACTATTGATCTTTCTGGGAGTTTACCATCTGTGCACATTCTCTCCATGTGAGTAACGTTGCAATGCAACCAGATATCAACGAATCACTGTTAATGAACGCTTTTTGAAAGAAGCAGTCTTTGCATTTGTAAAACTGTATCACTATGAATCTACGTTGTTAATCCATGGCAGCCCTTCACAGTGGTTTGCTTTTACCACAAATCATTACTAAATCCCATAATTCACTGATCAACAGTAGTTTGGATGATGCAGTTTGTAGAAAACCCATGTGTTTGAAACATGCAGGTCCAAAATGGTGTTGTTCATCGGATTTGCCAATTCAGGCCCCCCATTTTTTAAAAACATTACAAGTCATTTAGCAGACGCTCTTATCCAGAGCGACTTACAGTGAACTAAGTACAGGGACAGTCTCCCTAGAGCAGCTCAGGGTTAAGTACCTTGCTCAGGGGTACAATGGCGCCCTGGTATTGAACTCTCGGCCTTCTCGTTTGAAAGGTGTACCACGAGAAAAGCTGTTGAAAAGGTCCCGTTCCATCAAATTGTACTTGTGAACCATTTTAAGTGCAATTTCAAAAATAGGGAACATTAGGCTCTATTCAAGTGTCATTATGACTGGACCAGTGACGGCTGTGAGGAGCGTTTCATTATTCAAGTCTAAAAGACTGCACAGACACGACAATCTGTCACTTTGATATGGATGTATGTGTGTGTGTGTGTGTGTGTGTGTGTGTGTGTTATCAGATGGAGTGTCGATGTGAAGGTCACTCAGTGTCATGTGGCCGTCAGAGGACAATAGAGCAGCTGGGACAAATGGACTGGAGCAGGACTTATGGGGGCTGATGGAGACGGATGGCTGACCTCTGATAACGCCCTGCAAGGTCAACGGCAAACGCTGCAGGACCATATGTGTACCGTGGGTTTGGGTATCCTTTACGTTTCATGGACCCTGACTTAATTTCTGATTCATCTTATGGATTCTAAGTCTTATCTGATCCTGGTGCAAATTCTTATTTTATTAGCTGAGTAAGAAAATAGACTAAAAAGCCAAATACAGCTTTAATATCAGCAGATTGAAACTCACATCTCAACTCAAGTGAAATCGTATTCATTATGATAGTTATTGTGTTCTAACATCAGCAATTACGTCAAATCAACGTTGTTTTCAGCGGACACAGAAGCTGTGTAGTTGCTGGCGCAGGTGTTGATCAAAGAAGCTTCTATCTCATCCAATGCTTGTCGCCATTATTGTTGCAATTTGTCTGTCCCCTACGCTAATTATATCTCTAAAGCTCTAATTGGCTTTTTGTTTTAGGAAACACAACCAATAAGCACAACACAAGCAATGATTCATTTTAGTTTGAGGTAAATCAATGGAGAAGGAAAAGCTTTGTCTTTACTTCTTGTCACATTCAATTATTTATGTCATTAAATGTCCCTGAATCATCCTCGCCTTTTGTTTAAAGCGCACACTGAACTCTAGCGATCTACCATACTACTATACATAACACACACACACACACACACACACCCTGTTTCCCTTCCCTGAGCCCACGGCGTAAACACTGTAAATAAGCTGGCTGCTATCGACAGAGGAGGCTATTATAATAAAACTATCCGCGGCTTTATTGAGGTGTAAGCTGTGTCTCTGTTGGCGTGAGTAAACAGATTCTCCCTGGCATCAGCACTTCTTCGCGGCGCACAAACCCTGCATCAAGGCAACTGAGGGCTTGGTCCCAGTTACCATGGAGACGCATCCTCGTCAGCAGCGGCTGCATCGAGGGGGTCGAGGGAGTGAGAGAGGAGAGACATAGTGACGTGTGACAGCAGCGAGACATGTGGCATCATGGAGTAATGAGGTTTGGATAAAGTGTCAAAAAGACACACGGTGCACACACACACACACACACACACACACACACACACACACACACACAGAAGCATGACAGGCAAGGAAAGAAATCATGAGAAGGACAATGGAAACCAGTGAGAGCAGAGTTCCCACTGTGGTGAGATTCCTTGACTCCTCTATGACTCTCCTCAGCTACATCAGAGCGCTTTCATTTATTCCCTCTTGGTTCGTTAATGCCGCGCTTCAACTCAGCAGAAAATCTTCTAAAATTATAAGCAAGTTTCCACATTTCCACAGCCGGAGAAAACTAGCTGGAAAGCATCTAATGCAATAATGTGTGAAATACACTCTGGTACTTTCTGTCTGAGCTGGATTTGGATGTTATATTGTTCTGGATGTCAACCAGCACAGCGCAGCGTCTTCTCCAGGAGACGCTCTGCCCTGGATTACAGTCTAGACGGGCTCGGCCGGCCCTGGATGAGCCAGCGCTCCGTCGCTCACAGTTTACTACCGTCTGTCATTCTGATTTGAAGCCAAAATGACAGATTGAGCATCTCAGGTAGAAGAGAGGAGAGACGTGGGGAGGGAAAACTACTTTGAAGTTAATAACAGGAATTTGAGATTGTTGCACTCAAGTTGTCCTCCTCAGCTGAGGACAGCACTTACCACAGACGGGATGTTTGACTTGATTGTTGCCTGACACTTAAATTTACATTTGAATATGAAGTATTAAGCTGATGCAGAGTGCATCCTTTTGAGATGCTTTTAAATTACTTTGATGTTCTGGAGAGCTGCAACTCTCTATCATGAATACATTTGAAAAATCTGAATGACGAAAAATGACAACAAGAAGCAGATGATCCTCAGGATTTAGAAGCTGGAACAAGGGAACGGTTGTTTTTCTTACACGAAAATGAATTTAACAAAACGATTATTTTCTATGTCCGCTGAACAGAAATAGAAAGATATGTCAATAAGAACATTTTATTTAACTTCATCGAATCAAAACACAGGTGAGCACAGAGCCATTGGGAGGATTGGACATGTTTTAAATGTGAGCTAAATTTGTATTTAACGTTCTTGGTGTAGTCTGACGGTCACTACTCAGTGTGTTCATACAGTGATATACAATACATTGTGTATCACCTAGTAAACGGTGGAATGCAGATTAAGAAAGTGCACAATAACTTTGAGAAAACAAGGTCGTTATGTCTGCTACGTCTATAAAACAACCTTTTAAAATATCGATGTTGTTAATAAAACACAAGACGGGGATATAATATAGTGACGTGAGGGTCTGTGCATAGTTCGTAGGCTTTAAATTATAAGTATATTAATGTTTGGGGTACTCCAAAGGAGGAAATTAATTCCTGTTTTTGCCACAAACTAAATAAGAAAAAGACATTTCTGTGTTGTTTGGTGTTTCAGTTTGGACAGCTGACCTTTAGAAAACAATCTGAAACACAGGCGTAGCTATAACCATTATTGACACATTGTATATATGTCTTGTGTATTACTGTGGACATTGTTAGACCGCAGGTCAGAGGTCAAACGGATTCAGCACCTTCTAGTGAGGCAGCAGCGTCCGGCTGATAAACAATCATCCTGCAGCTTCGTTTCATCCGCTGAGAGCAAAGTGACGGCAAAGAGCAGCGAGGCCGAAACAATTGTTATGCAGATGATACCCAATTATATCTATCAATTAAACCAGATGCAACCAATCAAGTAGTTTAATATTTAAATGTGGGATATTGGGCTATATAAATACATATGATTTGAATGTCTTCTAAAGGGTTTAGGTAAGAGCACATCCCAGCTATCATCGCAGACTGGAGCCCCCCAGGACTAAAACAGACGTTCAACTCTTAAAACAGACGAAGCAGACCAGGAACAGAACGTGTGTGTGAGTCACACTCTAACAGCGAGGTGTGTCACCGTGGAAATAGAGTTAAGACCATGTTGGATGACTGACCGAAGAGCAAACAAGGTTTTGGTTGCAGTGACTGAAAACAGAGCCGTGTGACTTAGTCCGCCTCAGTGATGGGGATGACTGTAGCAGCTCATATATCAGGGTTAATGACAGCCTCATTAAAAAGTTAATGTTTTTCATTAAAGATGGACCGATAAACCACGTCTGCGCTCACAAGGAGGGTTACAGAAGATGTCTGCAGGCAGCCTTCTCACTGAGGCTGCTGTGAAATGAAGTTAGCTCTCCTCCTCGCGTCAAAATGATCTGTTGATAGTCACATCCTACCAGCAACCTGCTTTCTATGTCTGTATCTGAACAATATAATATCATATATATATACATATATAATAATAATGTTTACAAAGTGCTTTATGTAGAAATATAAACCAATAAGAAACATATAACCTGGCCGCCGTGCTCTCTAGATATCGGTATCAGTCGACCCAATTAATACCAATGTTTGTATGTTGCTTTGCAAAGAAACACACACACATACCGACTTGTTGTCATGAGGCAACGATTTGCACTGTTGGATTTTTCTCAGCCGTAATAATCTTGAGTCTAACTTCATTTGTGTGATTCTGTAATTGCAGCTTGTTTAGTTTGTAGCTAACGCTGCTCATTAGCCTCAGAGTGCAGTCACAGAGCTGCCCAGCACACGTCAGACTGACAAGAGACTAGAGCAACGTTTACAATCTATTGCCTTCTACCTTGTACCTCCTAAAGTCATCCAAAATACTTCACATACATACAGAACAGCTCCGGACGGCAGCATCTGCCATATCATAAATTATTTTAGTGCCCAAAGAACTTCACCTGACCTTGGCCCAGGAACAACAACAGCACACATGTCTCATCTACATCACACCTGTCCCCAGCTACAACTGCTAACTCAGTAAAACAAACTTTCAAGGCCGTTGGCATGTTAAGGGTCTCCTCTATAAAATCCAGGATGAGCTCTAAAAAGTTCCCACAACACATGCTGTAAACTCAAACTGACTAATTTGAATAAATCTGCCATCTATATCCACAGTGTTGGATATTGTCTATCTGTGTCCTTCGCTTTCTTTCCTTAAGCTTTCAATCTGTCTGAGCTCTGAAAGGCAGCTTGCTGGATTTGCTCAATTCTCATCTCCAATATTTGGAAGAATTTGTTGAACGTCTTGTATAAAATGCACATGTGTGCTTGAAAAATGACTGAAATGATTATCAAACAGAAACAGATTCTCAAAGTAGTGCTTAAATGACGAATCGTTTCAGCTCTGATTCTGTGGTCGGGGTTTAACGTTACAGTCCATCAACACATAGTCGCTCACATCCAAACACTGCTGGAGGTGCTGGACCAATAGAAGACAAGATGAACAAAAGTGTAATCAAACTGTACGTATAAATGTATAAATGTATAAATGTGATGTATTCCTCTCCATCCACGGCTCAATTCAGAAACTAATTACTGAATCCATATCAGCTGGATTCACATTTGTGTGAACCCTACCTGAGGCAGCCGGACGTGTTCTTGAAGACGGTGGTCCACTCGGCGTCGCGCGGCTTTGAGTCCTCGTTGGGCTCGTGCTCCCAGCCCGAGTGGGGGATGATGACCTCGTTGGTCAGGGTCTGCAGGCCGTGGTTGATGATCACCATCTTCAGGGGTTCATAGGACGACAGATTCCACAAGGTTCCTGGAGGAAGCAGAGGAGGCAGGATTAATAACAGAGACATGAAAAGACATATTGAGATGATTGTGATAACGGGAAAGAAATAGGTGATTTGAAAAGAGGGAGGATACAAGAGGAATGAGAACAGGGGGAACAGCTGTAGAGCAGCCAGACATACAGTAGTGCAGACTCTGAGACTGCAATCAAAACCACACGAGGACTGATGGAGAAATAAAATGAAAAATAAGAGAGAATTGGTTGTTCATTAGTCCGTCACATCAACTGAAGAAAACATGAGGGCTTCGCTGACTATCAATATGTTGTAATCAATAGTTCATAGAAGACATATGTGATTTAATATCGCTATAGAAATAGTGAGAACATGCTTTATGTTATTTCTCAACAGCACACAGACGGTGTGTCTCCATCACCTCTTCCAAACTATCCAAGCGGGACAAAGAGCTGTTTCTATTCGCCTGAACATCTCTGTAACAGGCGGACGATTTTACACTTCTGTGAAAAGGAGGTAAACTAAATTGAGCTGGGTATGTGCATCCTGGGGTTTCTCAAAAGAGACAAAGCAGAGAGGAGGACATGTTTGGCAGCAATAAAACACTTTGTTAAAGCATCAGATGGGCTTCCACTCAGACACATGGAGCGAGGTAGACTCTGGTTTGAGGACAGAAATGTAACAAGAAAAAGGAAATAAAATATTGAAGTCCATGTTTGACAGGTTTCAGTCTTTATTAACTTTATTTATACACGTTAATGCTTGGAAAGTCTAAAGACATGTGTATAAAGTCTGTGTGTCACTCCCACACCTCCGAGTCAGAAAACCCCCCGGTCCAAAGGAACAACAGCCGGGAGCTGGAGCTTTTATTGATTAAACACACACTCACACACACACACACACACACACACACACACACACTCACACACACACACACACACACACACACGCAGAAGAGCTCAAATACACGTGTACTTTGCATATATAAATGCAACACACTGTCACACTTCCTCGCCCTGTTCTTTAAAACACTTTTTGTACATTTTCCAGATGGTCAATATTTCCTCTGTTAAATCATGCTCTCTGCACACTGGAAAGAAAAAAAAAAGGTCTCGGCGGACAGGCCCGGGCTAAAAATAAATCCAGTCCTTCTGGTGCGGTTGTGCCTGGAGAAAAATGGTTTCCTTCGCCAGAGACGTCGAAAAAGAAAAAAACCCTCATTAGACTAATCCGCACGCTGTGTTCTTGTGATATTTTAAGTTTGGAGGCAACTCATGACCTTTGGCACTTAAACCCCTCTCCATCTTCAGAGTAGTAGTGTTATATAACCTCCATTTTCTGTGTGGTTACAGTTGGTGACTAGACGGGCTTCCTGTATGTCAGAGTCTGCCAGGCTACAAGTATCTCACTGCGAAGCTATGAGATGAGTACGCTGAGGTGTGGCTCCACTTTCACACACAAGTCCTAAGTGTGATGCCGGATATTGAACACACACTATAGCCTCAAGCCATCTTTATCATCTGGTGTGCTTAACAGATCATGTTCATGGGACTGGAAGTGAAGTGAAGCCAATGCAGAATCTTCTCTGAATCCACTGGTTGCACAAAGAAGTCAGATTGTTAAGAAGTCTATGAGAAAATAACCCTACCTCTCGTTTGGATAATTACCTCTGTTTTTCATTCCCCTGACGAGTTTATGGTCTGAATTGCTTGTTTCAAGTCTTCTTCGATACAGCACGATGTCTATTCTGTTATTTATGGTCCCATTTACAGTAAAACAGACGATGAAGCGGCGCATGCTTCAGAGCGGAGCTGCCTTGTGATTGACAGGTCACTATCATCCAGTGTTGTGGGTAGTGTTTCCGTCTCATAACTTTAACTCTGTCACAGCTTAAAAGTGTCTTGATCAGCGTCCGGTTGACCTTTGCTCCGTCCTCTCGTGTCACTGCTGGTTGCAAAAAAAAAAACAAGATGGCGACAGACAAAATGCTCATCTTGAGGCTTCAAAACCAGCAGTCCACAAAGCAATAGGTGACGTCAAAGTGACTACGTCCACTTCTTATATACAGTCTTTTGTTACTCCTTAGAGATCCCGATCGACCCGGCCTGGCATGACCACCAATAACGTCGCACACCTCAAACTTTCCACTCTTCGCAGAGCTCGTTGGGAACACAACATGCCCTGAGACGTAACATTGCCTGAGAGACTATTTTCATGGGCAACATGAAGACTTAAACAACCCATGTTTATGTAATTACATTTGTGAATGAAGGCTGGTATAATTGTGTGCTTCATGCGTTCACTGTAAGTTTCATACGTCTACAAATTAAAAATTGATTTTGTTTCCTAAGCACTTTCATGGTACGTTAAACTTGGGCGAAGACAAGCTGAGATGTTATTTAAACATATGGATGTTCTTCTATTAGCATAACAGAAACTCTGATTGAAGAAATTACAGCAGAATTTCACATGTTTGTCTTCTGCCTTTGTTGCAGATGTGCACAGATGTTGATGTTGAGTCAGTGGTTGGTCAACAATATTCACATTTCTTTGTACTTCAGGCTGTAGGCTTCCTGCCTCCACCTCCACATTTAGGTGCATATGCAACTCAGGCATCAGCGGTCGCACAGTGTCAGCGCAGCCATTTAATCACATCTGCATGTGTGCAGGAGTGAGACAGCTGATGCTACACATTCAATAATTATGAACTGATAATGCATGAGCCAACACAGTGAACTCCAAAAGAGAGAAAGTTAAGAAGATGTGGTGCTTCTCTAAACTCTTATCGGACTCTCCCAAAGTATTGTTTTCAGTAAAACCCCCGCTCCATCCCTGGAGGTGAAGTTCTCGTCTTTCTTTTTTTTACAGGGTCAATTTTGTCATTAGTTTCAGCCCCGTGCATGAGAGGGTCTACGAGGAAGTATCAGCATCCAGGCATGAACCACATGAACAACAAATGTGCTCCTGTGGTGTGTGATGACAGCCAGCTAACATGCATGCCTTCACAGCTTGATAACCTCCACGGTCGTGTCATTAGCATCAGCTTAACTTAAGACAAACAACATTCACCACACGAGCAGCAAAGTGAGTTCAAGGAAGACGAGCGGCGAAGGAACGTGTGGCTCTAGTTTCTGAGCCATGCATCACACGGGAACTCATTTATGAGATCTGCAATGTGCCACACATGTTCTGCTGAGGACAAAGAAGAAACAATCTACAGACAAATAAAACCGTATTATTCATGTCTGTGTTATAAAGCTTAACGTTCCAGGCTGATGGAAAAGCATTTTACTTTCACTTTATAGAGACAACTATCTATTCTTTATTAAAAAGAGAAGATAGTTTTTCATTTAAATGTCTTGAAGAACCCAGAAATAAAACTGTGGAATCATATTTTAATAGCTTTTTGATATAAATGTAAGTGATTGTGTTAAATGGCTGCATGAAACCGTCTCATATCGACTGCAGGCCCTGGAGTTGAATCAAATCAAAATCTTATCAGTGCAGACTTTGTGATATCAGCAATAATCGTACGCTTGTCCAAAGAATCGATTTAAAATCGTATAGTGACGAAACTCCTAATCCCTCTCGCAGGGCGGAGAGACACGTGTCGTGTGTACAGAATAACCAACGCAGCATGCAGGCGTCACCAACAAGGCAGAAGCTGTAATTCACGCTGTGCATGTTGAGCGTTGTTTCTCCATCATCATAAAACGCACTCTGCAGGCTGCAGATGTAACTCTGTATATAAAACCTAAAATATGGCAGCTTCTATCTTTGACTTGTGTTGTGCATAAAAGCATCACATGCACCGAGAGAGTCCTGAGCCTGGATGCAAAAAAAGGTACAATCCAACCCCCCCGGCTGCTCTCCATCACCTCCAGTGTCCCTGCTGAAACACTGCTCAGACCGGTGGACTCAGTCAGCTCGACACTGATCAAATGTGCCAGAGGGGAGGGGAAGGCATGTCTTTGCGGCGGCTGTGATCCATCAAGTACGACGGGCACACAGCCCACAGACACTACGATATATAAGATGACAGAGTGCTGTGAAAGTGACGATCTCCACCCCGAGTCCTGCCACGGTTTCAGGCCACTGACTCTGGATGTCCTGATGTCTCAGGGGGCTCAATGATGTCTCTCAATGTACACCTGAACTGTACATCTTACTACCTGGACTGTGTTTGGATTTATTACTTTACATCAACATCTGATTTTACTTTACTTACAGATAGGAATGTCACAAATGTAATTCCTGTTAACAATGAAACTGTGGAATTACAAAACAGATGACAGTTTAAATGAAAGACACGACAGTGATCCTCAGTGAAAGGAATGCAGAGCTGCTGGGGATGGAGAGAGACACGTTTATTTTAGGAGTATTTCTGTAACATTGTGCAGATGAAGCACATCTCTAACCTGAGCTGAGGTTAAAGAAAGGATGTCTGGATCCACAAGTCTGCGGAGATAAAACTAAATCCTGTAAGACACTGAAGGAACGTTCCTTTATTCAGAGCTCGGTATCCTCAGAACATTTAACTCATGACGCCTAATTATTTCTTCTTTCCCCTGTGTTGTTGTTGTTGTTTTTTCTTTGTCTTTCCAAGGCTTGCTGTCTGATGATCGGTTCGTGTTATTTAGTTACAGTAATGTGATTACTTTTTTCAGTAAGGAGAAGTGTAATCTACAGCATCATTAAGTCATAAAGTGCTGTCAAAGTATAAAGAGCAAACTATCATTTAGTTCCAGTTAGAGTTAAAAACTTTGTTATGCATTCATCACAATCCCTGTAACATCCAACACGCATGTCAAATAATATTTAAATATCAACTGTGTTTTTAAGATACAGTATCACAAACATAATAACGCGACACGATTGTATTGATATTTCTAGCAGGATAAAAACGTGTTTAGCTCTGATGTGTGGATTCTGTGTCCGTCTTCATGGTAGCTTTGGTGTTCAGATCTTTATGCATCCAGGAAGTTCCCGTCGAGTGAAGGAAATGTTGTCACTTTTCTCCCCAGACATCTAATAAAGTCGGGATTCTCTTTACCACAGCCTTCCATAAGTCAAACTGCTTTCAAGATGTTATTCCTTACTGGTTTATTAATGTTGTTTATCTGCTGAGAAAACCTCTAAAGGCGTGAACGGTCTGGTGGAGTTGGCCGAGAAGGCAAAAAAAGCAGAGTGTGTGAAAACAGAACGAAACAAAACTTCCACAAAGACTTTTGAGAAAGTGAATTCTTCAATTTCCTTGAAGAGGAACGGCTGATGGAGGATCTTCATCTGTCTGATACCTGGATGAGAGGGCTGGAGGGACCGGGACCTGAACTGGGGAAGGGGCTAAATTAAATGTAAATGAGGCTAATTAAATGTTCCAGGCACCACTGGCAGGCATGTTGCTCTTCTAGCAGGGCTATTAATTTAGTTCTGCCCATTACCTTTCCTCCTCCTCCTCCCTCCCATCCTTCTCCTCCTCACTCCTTACGCCATCCATCACACTCTCAGTGCTAAAGAAGGAGAACGAGAAGGAGGCCTCAGTAAGTGGACTCACTCGGTTGTCTGCTCTAGCAAACGTTCACTAAAAAAAAAAATGGACGATTTATGTGTGTGTGCATGTATTTGGGAGGGACCATCAGGCGCTGAGGTCGATCCTGAGGAAGCAGTTAATGAAATGAGGGAGGCAGGGCTATAGGCGAAAGTGCACACGTATACACACACACACACACACACACACACACACACACACACACACACATATGCCAGTGATGGTTGTCTCGTGGATCATGGTGGGGACATCAGTTATGTTGCCCTTCTTGGAAATGACCTCACTTTAACACCTGTATGTGTATGTGTGTGTCCTACATGTGTTAAAACTGAAATGCACTTAGAAAAACATTTAGGTGCTGTAGACCAAAACATCCACTAAACCGTGATGTGTATATTGTGTTAAAGCCACTACATCGTGGCACATCTAAGCACACGTATGTCTAGACTTCACCTCTCTTATAGCTTAAACTTGCTCTATGTGCATTTTTCATCCGAACAACAAAGGCGAGCAGCAAGCACCTTCCTAAGTGTCAGACCACAAGATTCAGACGTCTCCTGCAGGAAAAGAAAAAGGAGACAAATCCGCTTAATAATCTACATTTCCAGAGAGGAAATTGCTTGAGGGCACAAACAGCCCAGAGCCTAGCAGGAGGGAAAATAGAATACCTCTGAACGGTACAAAGCTGTAAAAATACGAAGCACTGGTCTGTCTGCCTTGTGTGTTGGAAAATAAAACCACTTGGTTTCTTCCACGTCACCCGCTTCCCCCTGCTGAAAACAGAGCTCTCTGTGGTTTTAACGGGACAGCACAAACTCCAAACTCTTAAAACACATGGACTAAGAAAAGAGGCCCTATATTTAAAGAAAGACATTTAATTGTAGAAAAACACGGCCAATTCTAGCCACATGGGCTGAGGCTGTAAGCTGAGCTTGCATTGTGACGGGCCTGTCTGCACTGGGGCCAGAGCACCGGCAATGGAAACCTAAAGCTGGAGGCAGAGCGAGAGACTGGAGGGAGAAAATCAGCGAGAGTGTAGATAATGAAAATTAGATTGAGCGCGAGAGGGTGGGTAATGAGGGAGGGAGGGAAAGAAGAGAAAAAATAAAAAAGCCTCCCTCCATTCTGTCCTCCTTGTCTTGTGGTGCAGGGTTATTTTTAGCTACGATGGAGAGCAACACGGTGCTGTAAAGGCAATCATTTCTGCTGCGGCACAGTCATCGCTCACCGCGACATCTCTGTCACAGCAAAGGAAAGCTACACACACACACACACACACACACACATGCATGCACACTACAGTTAAACTAGCATGGGTTTTAAAAGACTGGTCTCTCTATCAATACTTCTGGATTGAAGCTGTCAATATTGAGGTTGTCTCTTCGGGGCTTCGCAGATCTTCACATCATGATGTCCAGCTAGGAACCATTAACAGCAGCCTTCCCTAAACTGTTAAAAATAACTGAAAAAGTAACTCCTTTAATGTCTTGGGGTAGGTTCATATACTGTATTTTACATTTGACGGTCACTTCAAGAAGGTCAAACATCTCACTTTACAGTGGTTCTCATTTTTCAACACGTGTGCGCTGAAGACAAAAGCCCCTTCTCCGATGGCAAAAAGAGCATACCAGCCAAAGTGTGTCGGGTCAAACCAATCATGTTGGGGATTAGCTGAGCACTCGAAAAGACACACACACAGACACACACACACACACACACACACACACACACAACTGTTCCCCAGTTGACATTTGCCAAGTCAAGGGGAAGAAACCATTTGAATCAATATCTCCTCTTAAAGGAATTAAAACATATTCCATTACACAATGCAGCTATAAGCTTTTTCCTTTAAAAATCAATGTTCATATGCCTTCTGCTTCTCTATGGAGAATCATTCCACTTTCTATCTGTCTCTTTCTGCTTACAGTAATGTAATAATACTAGAGTAATCGAAAATCACAATTTCTGCTCTAAATTATGAACAACTGTGATCCCTGGGACATTTCATTGAGAGAAAAAGGACTAATTATCTCATTAACGTTTGCTACTCTTTTAACAAGTGTTAAGAAGAGAAATCTCCAAGACAATTTGCTCAAAATGTGTCTAGAATTAAAAGAATGACTAATTACATCTTTGAATGCAATATTTCCCCGTACTAGTATATGGGGAGTTACGCAATTCACTGCTAATTCAGCAAGTACTGTATCTCTCCATATGGGATGCCTTGGGCGAAAACTTATCAAATAATGTAAGATGAGAAATAGCGCACTGTGAACACCGCTGCAAATGTGTGGAAAACATACAAATAAAACTTCTTATTATAGTATGATTCAGCCCTGCATTACTATGCAGTATATTCCTGGATGGAATATATAAGTGATGGGATGTATGCAGCCAGTGATCGGGTAGGACTGGCATACTAAGGTGCTATCATGTCAGCTTAAAAGGCTTCAAAGCAGCACTTTCATACTTACTGTACGTGAAAGAGAGTTGAGACTAATTAGGCAGACAGAAAGAGAAATCCTACAGTTAGTGGAGAAGACAGCCAACAGTGCTATGCAGGTGGTTTTTGCATATTAATATAAGAATCCTTTACCTAAGGCAACTGCAAATGATGTCTTACTGGAGGAATGCACTTATTCCAAATCATTTCACCCCCCATGACAGATCTTTAGTGGTTTGAAGGAGAAATGTATGTGAGGCTTCATGAAATGCTCTGTGGCAAGCTTTGCAAAGGAACTTGTTGATATTTGTAGCATATTTTCCAGACATTGACAAAATGTAGGCAAAATGACAGACATACATAATAAAATGACATGACACATATGTGTAAAGACATTAAACCGGGACCGGGAGTAAAGTGCTTTGACAAGTAGTCATACGACGATCATCTGCTTGGACTATTTTAACTTGATGTTACCAGATCGACCACACATGAATTAAAAAAAGGTGGTTATGTTGCCTGATGACGAGAATTAACAATTTACTGAGGATAACTTGTTTCTTGTGTCATTTCTGTTTAACCTCATGTCATTATTTCAAGTGTTTCAAGTTAATATAGAGATGCTTATTCTTACCGGTGATGAGTTCTCGAACTTCCATGTCGTTGGTCTTCCTCAGCAGGCGGACGAGGGCCGGGATGCCATCACATATCTTGATGGCCACCTTGTTGTCATTGTCCTTGCCGTAGGAGATGTTGCGCAGGGCACCACAAGCCTTGCGATGGACTTCAGATTTGGGGTGGTCCAGAAGGCTCACCAGAACAGGAATCCCTTTCAGCTGACGCACATCCTTCTTAATCTTGTCGTTTTCATAGCACAGGTGCTGCAGGTAGGCAGCGGCGTTGGACTTGACCGGGTCAATGGGGTGGCCCAGCATGGCGATGACCTCTGTGAGGTCTGGGTCCCGCCAGCGCGGGTCCTTGCGGATGCTGTCAATGGATGGTGAACGCCGGCCGCCCATGCGGTCCAGGCTGGCCATGCTCCCCCTCTCTGGCTGGGCCAGCGGCGCTGAATACATGCCATGGATATAGGGGTGGCGCTCATCGATCAGCTCTGCCTCGATGGCTTCGTCTGGGTACCCTCTGGAAGATGAAAGAAGAGAGGACGATGAGGACAAGGGAGATGGACAAGGTAAATGGAGGGTGACTCAGACAGATTTGTCTGAGAGAAGAATTAGGCAGCCGGGGGAAAGACTTTGAGAGAAGCCAACTGAGGTGAGAGCCACTGACTAATGAGGGAAAGCAGGGGACAGGGTGAGTGAGAGGTGAGAAGATGTGGGCGATGGAGGGGAAACGATAAGGAGTGCAGGACAAAAAGTGAAGGGTGTGATCTGTGGTGTGTATCAGTCATTAACAGGTCAGTCGGATACGGTAAGCAACATTCCACTTATTATTCCTCCCCATCAGGTGGCTGCAGCAAACAGGTCAGACATCAACAAAATAAAGTCTGAGAGAGAGTGATGGAGAGATAGGAACAGATTGCACAAAGAAGCCAATTCACAAAGAAGCGGAGACAAAGGCAACACCAAAGAAAAAGCTTTGAAGGAAAGTCCTATGAAGTTCTTTCGGAAGTTAGGAAGCTACCATAAAGAGTAGAGAAGGGATTTGATGTATTCTCCCCCTGGGAACACAGAAAAGAGCTGTGCTGTCCCCCCAGGGAAGACTATGAGCCTCTGTGATGCCCCCAGGGCTCCCAGGGCTCACAGCGACGAACACAAAATGCTAATGACCATCTCTCTGGGACTTCCATGCTAGCATTAGCCTCATTAGCGTCACTACTGTCAGAGCTGGGGACTTAGACTGGATTGAGCTCTACTGACATTTGGAGACTGAACTAAGTGTTATCCTCTGAGGGGTGAAGAGAGGAGTTGCTTTGTGAGGGTTCGTTGGGGGTGCCCTTCAATAAATGATCGACACTCGCTTCTCTAGGGTTTGGCATCAATCCTCAACGGTAACATGGGTGAAAATATTAGGTGCTCAATTCCAATGACAGATAACTTATTGCTACTTGCTAACAGCACAGGCTACTTATTTTACTTCCAGCTCTTTAATTATAGCAAAGATTAAAGACCTCCGAGGATGGAGTCAGGGGAGTCACATTTTACGCTGGCAGAAAAGTTGCAAAGAATATTTGGAAACATTTTTTGAACACGTACCACTGAGTCTAATATGGATGGTGGAATGTTTGGTGGGGAAAGTTTTGACATGGGGAATTTAATTAGGGTTGTGTACTTATGCACAGCCTTTATCATCCCCCCCACCCAACCCACAGCTTGAGACTTGTTTATCCTCGTTACATAATCCAGCTGGTCTCCTCTCACCATCTTTGATGTATGGTGGGTGGTGGTGCAACAAAATGGTGGCCAAAGCTGGTGGTTGGCAGGGAATTCCAGACCGAGCTCTAATTTTTAATGAGTTTATGTTAATTATGTGTTTTTACAGTTCTTCCCAGGCATGCTGGGGAAAGGGGGGGGGGGATCTGAATGCCATCTCGCCTTGGCTCTGGTGTATTCCTCTGTAGATTCTTTTACACACACCAGGCAGTAACATATCGGCTTTTATGGTACGACGTGCATTTTACCACCAGGGAAATCAATACGAAATAAACTGGGAGAAAAACTCCTGCCCGAGAAATGTAACGGGATACTAAATCCCCTATTTAGATGGATGAAAAGAGGATTAATAGAGATGAAGTGAGGTGTGGAGTGTTTCTAAAATGCTGCATGTTAACCAAGTTCAAAGAACCACGGAGCTGAATGGCAAACTTGCCGAACAAGCTTTGGGTGTCACAGGCACATGTCAAGACCAGCTGTGCCTCTGGAGGTCTAATGTCTTTCAAACAGGTGTTCTTCCACACAAGAAAGAGAAACATTTAACCTAGAACTAGAATGGATCTACTGTGTAATCACTATCTATTTTCCATAGTAGTTTTTTTCCAGCTTTGGGGAACATTTTGGAGAACCACAAAGCTCTATAGGCAGCATGAAACCACAGTAAGGAAGGAGGTGCCAATCAAGCCTGATGACAGCACATCATTTTGGGGGACGACTTCAGCTCTGAGGTTTGGCAACAACACTGAGCGGCATGGAAAAAGAGGGAGATTTGCACTTGAGTTAATAGTTGCTAAATGCTTCCTTGCGTACATGGTAGAGAGACACACACTCCCACACTCGGAGGGCATCAACCAGCTTTCGATTGCTGTGGGATATTGGACATGACAAGGCAAACAGGCAGGAATAACCCTCCTAAAGAAAGGGCCGTACACAGCATAATCGCCATCGCATAGAGCTGCAAACATAACCACCATCTCCTTCAGTCACAGTACCCTCTCTCTCATTATCTGCTACATTATGTTTCTCGCACTTTCTCTGGAGCACACACTTCTACACACAGATGAGATGTACAGTTGTGCAGATTGTGGCTCATTTAGATCTGGGCCGATGCGGCGGGGCTTTTGGTAAAGCAGGCGTCGCGAGGCTGAGTGATGGGAATGTCAGGATTTGCATTTAAATTGGCGCCATTGTGTGTACAGGGCAGGGTGTATTCACAGGATGTGAAAGGGCTCTCCGCCGCCAGACGCGATGCTGGGAGCATGATTACAGCAGATCACTCTCCTCATGTTAATCGAGCTGCTAAACGTCCGAGATATTTCTCTGTGTCTGTGCGCTCGTCTCAGGATGTGCGCTTGTTTTTTTTCTAAGACACAAGGTATAGAAGAAAAGATAAACAGATACAGTAGATACGAGATGTATGCCTGTTGGGAAACTTCAGCACTTTTTTTATTCCTCTGGACTTTGTCACATCCTCGCTATTCTTCCTTCTCTTCATCTTCCGTCAATTACTTTCATCATCCTTCAATCGCGGCCGTGCCTGACCCTCTTCTTCGGCAGGCCCATGAAAGGAGATAAACTGAAAGACACTTAGACACTTAGACACTCGCAAGATGTTTGCTTCTCTCATGTACACATTACATCTCCACGGCGTTTATGAGCTTTTCACTGACTGGTAGCAGATTGCTCATTTTGAATTATGGGCAATAATTGTTTTATGTTGCACAACAGTCTTTGCGAGACAGAGAAGAGAGAAGAGAGAATAAAAACAGCAACGCTGGAGTGTTTTTGTCTTGCCACTTTCTCATTTCTCCGGCTGTTTTGATGGCGATATCCACCACGGCTTGTTTTCATTCAATTAAAGGAGAGTGACATCGCTCAGAAGTTTCTTCTATAATTTAGGGGATGCTTCTGAGAAACCTCAAACATGACAGAAGGGAAATACAATATGAAACGGAGAATCTGTGTCTTTCAGGATCCAGTACGAGGGGGAGGGGGTCAATTCCACAAGATGTGCCATACAGACACCACTGGATTAGGATGAGGACACCCCCCCCAATCCCCAATTAAGGGATGAGTGAATGTGAGTGTACATGACTGTGTTTATATGTCTATGTGTGTGTGTGGTGACCCCTGGATGCAGGTGGGAGCGGGTCGCCCAAGGAGAGATGAGCCATTAGAGATTGCCTTAAAGACACCCCTGTAGTCTGGCAGAGTTCAAAAGCAGCTATTAATCACACTGGCATGTGGACACACACTGTCTCTCTCTCTCTCACACACACACACACACACACACAGGATGGTGTTCATGGACACACACACACACACACACACACACACACACATAAAGGATGTGCTTGGATGGGGGAAAAGCAGTAAGATGCACTCACATCCTGATAGTGGGAGAGTAGAAGAGAGAGAGGAAGGAGACACGTTCATTATCTATAAAACCTGAGCATGGATGAAGGGAAAAGTGATGCCCTTCCCTCCCTCAGTAGCTACATTGCAACTGCCTTCGAGCAAGGCACTAATATACTGTTAAAGTACAATAATGTTACACTGTTTCAAGAAAAGTGCTTTTATACTTAGTGAAATGAAGCCAGTGACAAAAGTCTGTAAAACAGACGATCAAATCCGTCCAGGCATGTAGACAAAACAAGTTTTAATTACTTTACATCATATAAATGGTTATTCTATTACAATTAAATGTATAATTCTCTAATGTAAAAAGTCCAAAATGTGTTTTTTAATCCTCTGTCAACTATATCAGGCTTTTCTAGTTGCATACAGAATATTACAGTCAGCAGATCTCATGTAAACTATGTGCCCCACTTGACCATCAAAGACAGGTGATAAGTTAATGAGATGCATAATGAATGCAGATGCTTCCACACACTGCATATCAACATCCTTCGGTCATAAAGACATCAGGGATTAAAGTGACATCTGCAATTAGATCTAAGACAACGTAAGTAAATATGTGCAGACATTGTAAGCAGAAGATGTTCCCTCATTGGTGTTTTGGTGGGGAGCCCTGAGCACCACGTTCCAAAAACCATATGATTCACATTTTAATGCTGATGAAACCACAGTCACCCCTCGTGACCTGCATGGACGCCTCTGCATTACACATAGAGCCACGTTAAACACTAAAGTCATGCTCACACACCCAACGAACTCCAGCATGAAATACATCATCATTCCCAACACATGATGGACAAAATGAGTGCTTGGCGCCGATGCAGGAAGCCGTTTTAGTACTAAACGCCTTCATTTTTGTCGGTGCATAATTGAGGGCTTGCAATGCAATGATAAGCTGTAATTAAACTGCTTTAAATCCCAGATTCATTACAGCACTTTGGAAGAATACTAATCGCAGTGTGAGTACATGGAAGAGACTGGGCACTCTGGGATGGCTGATTTCCACTGTTCTTCGGAGGGGGGGGGGGGGGGAGAACTCTTACAGTATACTAAGGTGTTCTGATGTCAGCTGATTTGAGTGCATCGGAAACAAAGCAGAGAAGATACAAGGAAATATTTGGCATTTATTTTCTGCTACAATTAGACAGGCAGCAGATAGTCAAGAGTGGCTTCAAACATGTGTGTGTGTGTGTGTGTGTGTGTGTGTGTGTGTGTGTGTGTGTGTGTGTGTGTGTGTGTGTGTGTGTGTGTGTGTGTGTGCGTGCGTGTGTGTGTGTCTGAAGGGGTGTATGTGGCTGTTAGAGCTGTGTTGTGACACTTGCAAGACAGGCTACAAATTGCCTGTCACAGCAAGCGCCTCTCACCAGGCGGATGGGGGAGTGACTCATTTTCTGAAGATGTGGATTTTTATTGAGTGTGTGTGTGTGAGACAGAGAGAGAGATACTGTGTTTGTAAGTGTCAGAGCAAAGTCAAAAGTGTGTAAAGAGCGAGTCTGATTAGGCATCTGCTTTTCTCCACATGCACATCAATCCAGGGGCCTTTAAAAGCAGCTGTCTGTGAATGCATGAATGTATACGGACGTTTAATTAACAACCTAAAGCTAAACGTATGCGCTTGTCAAGAAGCCGGCAAATGAGCGTCACATACACGTTGATCGTGACCAAAAGCACAAAGATACACAATCTTCCTGCCTCTTGACCCCTGAAGCTCACTCCCTTTAGTTCTAGCTTCAGACCCAACCTTTTTCACTCAGATTGAAAGAAAGGAGGAGAATAAAAACATCCATCTGCTACAGATCACTGCTCGAAAAGAAGTCTTAAAAGCACTTATCGCCAACTCAACTTCAAACCCCTGCTTCAATTTACTTGAGCAATGAAATGATTGGAAACTATTAAGAGACAAGAGTCCATTTTGGGATCTTATTGTTGGAGGCTTTTTCTCTGCTGGCTGGAGCCAGGGGTTATACTCCTCTCGACAAACGGCTGCGCAAAAAAAGGCTTTGAGAGATGACTGGCAAAAGCCTCCCATCCTCTCCCACTCTCCCCTCTCCCCTCCCTTACCTCCCTCCTCAAGTCTGAAATCATTCCCGGCTCTTTACCTCTGATACAAATACTTGTTCGCTATCCATTTGCAGGAAAATGGCAATCAAAGACTTGTTTTTCCCCACTTCCTTCACATGCAAGTTGCTCAAGGAGAAAAGACATCTGTTTACTTGCGCACGGTGTGTTGTGTGTTGTCTTTTTATGGGGAGAGCAAGACAAGTATTCTTTTTTCTCTCTCATCTTAACAGGGTAATCTCCTCTCATGTCAGGCGACGCCTGCACTCATGCATATGAACAAGAACTCACTGTCCAACGTGAAAAGAATAACGTGTTATACTTGCACACCTTCACAAAACCCTTGACTCTTGAATGTAGGCTGAAGCCTTCAACACACTCTGTCAAGTTTTGGTACTGATGTATAAAAACAACTTCAGATTTAATTGTGCAATATCTTCACGGTAGAATAGCAACCCATGTGTCCCAGTTTAAAAACCTCTACTCTCTCTCTCTACTAAGTTGTTTTGCATTTATCCTCACCTGACTCGGGGAACATCACGAAGAGGTTCCCGGTGGGTGCGACCCCGGTTGGGCCCCTGCAAGGTGCGGCGGTTGGCTGTGGAGTAGTCTGGCTCCAGCTCGTATGGCTCCTCCTCTTCAGGGGGCAGGCTGCGGCGATCATCCTCCAAGCCATATGGCTCGGCCTGGAAGCGCTCAGGCTGCGAGCGGTTCAGATCCACAGTGCTGCTACCCATAGGCACCTGGGGCTGGGCCACATGGCCGTAGTCATCCTTGCGAATAGGCAGCGTGTAGCTGTTCTCCGGCCGGTAGCTGTTGGGCAGGTAGGGGTAGCGCGGCGGTCGGAAGTTGACGCCCCGTGACAGGCTGCCGTAGTTTTCCGTCAAATCAGCGTAGCCATCGTGCAGGCCGTAGTGGCGAATGTACTGGCTCTCGGGTGTCTCGCCGTATGAATCGTTGTAGGAGTTGTTATAGGAGCGCGTCAGGGTGGAGGTTGCTTGAGGCGTGATGAAGCGGTCACCTCCATTCTTCATGTAGCGCCGGTCGATAGAGTCGGTGTAGCTGCCTAGTGGGGACGAGCCCTCAGGCAGCGGCAAGCCATCGGGGCCCAGAGGCACCTGACGCACTGTCCGTGTGGTCACCGTCTTTACCATCTTAGTCACCTGTAGAGGGGAACAGATACACCTGTCACACAGTGTGGCATCACATGACACAATGATATTAAAGCAAACCTATGTTTGGAACCAACTGACATGGACATGTCGTCCTTCGGCTGCACAAACACAGAAATCCATGCTGTCCAGTAAACAAAGAGACTTCTGTAGAGGACACTGTGTTAGCATGTCATACAGTGAAAGAGGTAGAGAAATAAACTTTGATTCTTGGTGAGATTAAAACATGCATTTCAAATCTAATGCAGAGGAAAACTCGTCCATTTGTGTTAATTCAATCAAACTTGGGAGTTAGTATAAAAGAAATGTTTTGTCCATCATACAATTGGCTAGTGAATGTTCAACTGTTACTAGCCTTGGCTGGGAAGTGATGCAAATCTACTAGCCCCTTGCATATTGTACCTGCATCTGGCTGGTATATGGTGCTAATGTTGTACCATGCCTGGGAGTGGCCATTATTATCATAAAATGAATTTTCTTAAAATGATGGGTTGTTGAAGACTCAAGCATAAAGAGGTGTTTGTGGTGCTGACGTTGGTTGGGAATCATTTTCAGATCTCCAATCTATCATTTTAATTCTACTAACACAGTGGCTGTGCTGAGGGAGGAACCTCCATTGTATTGGAGGTAGATGCTAACTGACCAATATCCAATTGTAAGGCCTGTGTCACCAATTGACGTCCTGAAGTGAAAACGTCAGGACGTATTGCATATACTCAGTAACTGTATGGTACACTGAGTGTCCTGGATTGTTCTGTAGCCATCTTGAAGAGCTACATGTCCTTGAGTCCCTTTTGTCCCCAAGGGAACAGGGTAGCATCACACCTGCATGTATCTCTCCCGCTCACTTCATCCTATAGCTAAATAACTTCCTGTGCTATCTGTGAGGCTGTTTGTCTGGAGAACTACAGACAGTCCCCCTCCCCCCTCCTTCCATGGGCTCTCCATCCACAGAGAAACCAATTTGCTGCCCAGTGAATTCTGCTGTGGCCGATAATTGGCTATTTTGTCCACGGCTATGAATTCATCTTCAAAATTAATGAGGTTGATGAAAATTAATCGTCATCTGCAGGGTTGCAGGTCTGATGCAATTTGTGTTGTGCCTGACAAAGTGTCGCAGAGAGGTTCGTTCCCACTTGACGAGCGTAGACCGCCATTCTGATTTTCTTGGGAAATGAAAAAAACATTCCCAAATCTAATGGGTTTAATGTTTCGACACCAGCCCTCTTAATTGTGATATGCTTTCTTTATTTTCCCATCAAAGCCATCATTTAGATTTTAATCAGGAACAAGCAAAGGCGTGTAACAATATCAAGAAACCACAACTAAGCAGTAACCTTCGCCACAAACGAGCAAGAGCAACATATCTGTTGTTCAACACGGCATCCTCATTAACAAATAGAAGTGTTCACTGGCCTTCATCTGATCACACTCTGACTCTGAGCTACATAACAAAGCCTATTTCAGGATCGCCAAGGTTCATTTCCATGTTCAGAGTCATTACTGAGTAATGTACGTTTGTTTCTGATGCCATTCCGCCTTGACTCTGCACAGTTAGAAATAAAGAGCTCATTTGCACGATTCACATTAGCCAAAGCATATGTATGACCTTGGTATAACAAGCTCACTGACATCCTCTTGATTCACAGTGGTTAGAAAACAAACTCGGCTGTTATGGTCCTCATAGCTTGGGTCTTAATGTAACTCTGGGCCTCAAGAGGACTGCAGGGACCAGGGCTGAATGTCATACCCTGCATGAAGCGATTACCTCTGAATAATGTGATTTATTAAATAACATTTTAACTTTATTTTTATGCTTTATTGATTTTTCTGAGAGATATAGCTTCACATAAGATTTTGTCTTCTGTTTATCCTCAAATGTTATTCTGTTCTGTTCTAGTCAGAGCTGAGAAAAGGTTAAATATACAGCTTCCCAGCCTTGACATGCCCAGATGCCTTGTACCAACACAGCTTTTTAGGCGATTTTCAAGGGCTGCAAAGGGAGCCTTCACACAGTTTTCAAACACTCTTTGATGAACGCTCAAGTTCACAAGGCGTTAAACCGGGGAAAGGAGGGGAGGCGAGGGACCAGCCTGTAAAAAGGGCCGTCTGAAATGTGCTGAAGTAGGGGTAAACAGGGCTAAAAGAGAATTGCTAAAATGGTAGAGTGCGAGTATATGTGAACATGTGCACATGTACTATAGATTTGTATGTGTGTGTGTATGCATGGAAAGTCAAGGCCGTACTGAAAAGCACAGAGACATAGGCCTTAACTGTTTACCAAACAAAATGGAGGGAAAGGCAGCAGGCGTCAAACTGTCCACTTTACAGCTCTGAAAGAGGTTTCGCAACCTCTGCGGCATGCACTTCATGGAGAGCTTAAATGGACCTGGGGGACAGCGTGAGAGGATGAGGTGGTGATCCAGATTTTTAAGAAGCATGTGATGGTGTGATTCATTTCCAGCCCATCTAAAGAGCATCTGCGAAGATCATGAAGTAGATATGGTTAATTTCTCTGCTGTGCTAGGAAGTCGAAGTTGCTAAATGTGGTCCCTCTTTAAAACATGATGTTAGAGGAACGGGGGGGGGGGCAGGTGGAGTAAAGGGGAGAACACAGCAAACATCACACAGGGTTCGGCATCCTTTACTGGTTCTGTCTGCGACGGGGTGGCGGTCCGGGTGGCAGGCCTAGACTCCACTAACATCACTGGTTGGTAGGTGCGGCGAGTGATGGTTTTGACCACTTTGGTCACCTACAGTTGCAGAGACGAGTGGGTAGAGCTATCAGTAAACTGCATTAGATTTCATTATGCGTGGATGTACATCCACCGTGTTGCTTTAACAATGTGATAAACATGGATCGGAAATGACACAACCTTGTTAGGCTACGTGTAGCTGTTTGCAATCTGAGAGAGGAGAGTGTGTTCTTACTGCACTCCAGTAATTATTTTAAAGAGTCTGTCTGAAGTAGAAAATGTGTCGGTTCTTTATTGTGTTCAATTCAACAGCGCCAACTCATTTCTCACAACAGCTGTATCTGATAAACTAACCCCTACCTACTCAAGGTTGGCTCCCCAGCGTGTGCACGGTAGTGAAAGTGCTTTATTTGTTTGTCGGGTCTGCCTCAACTCTCATTAGCTCACATCCAGAGGAAAGAGAAGGACCGCCGCTTGCATTGGCCCAACTGAGCTCTTCCCCCGACATGGCTGGTGTTCCATTCACAGAGTGTGCCAGCAGGAAGAAAGAGCTGGATGATGGCCAAGGGAAAGCATGGCAAGCTGGGACAGAGGGACGGACAAGGATCTAATTTAGCGCGTTCATGCGCTCAGACTCATTCAGGGTTTAGGGCCAATTCACTTTGAGTTTGAATTGATTGAAAACATAAATAGTCGGCAGTTAATCTGCTATTGAAAGGCTGTTCGTAGTTGTTTTCCAATTCTACATGAAAAATGTTCTACTATAATTGAATTTGTCCGTTGAAAGTTACCCTGACCCCCTCCACAAACACTTGAGTGTACATGAGTCCAGCCTCTTTTTGCTGACATCCTCTCATATACGGTAGACTTTGTCTGCCTAACTAGTAATATTGCTGATACTAAATCAGCTAGAAACAAACTTTTTTGCATGCAAACCAAGAAGATGGGTTTCGTGTTTCATCTTCCAGCAGTGAGATGGGGGATAACCATCAAGGGGAGGGAGTGTGTTAGCATTAGACAGTGGCAAGACGTTGGTTCAAAAGAACAGATAAGCACATAAATAAAACTGCAAGTTGCTGCGAGATGAGTAGAGAGATAGAAAAAGGAGAGAGGGTGGAAAAACAACACATGAACGTTAGAGAGAGGAGAAGCAGGGGGGACAAAAAGAGAGGGGGGAAGTGAGGGAGACGAGGAGAGGCGTTTCTTTGAGTAAACTCTCAGCTCGGTCTGGATATATTTGCCACCACAGAGACGTTGGCTTCCAGAAGTTCACCCTGAACATTAATCTGCTTTTCTACTCAAAGTGACTTTCAGGGAGCATCCGATCCCTTCTCCCAGCAGGGTGGCGGCCCCTTTCAAGGCGTGTCCTTCCTCTTCCCTTCCTCAGCAGCAAAGCCCTTGATTAGTGTGATGTTTAACTGCACATACGTGTGTGCGATATCCCTAAGAAGGTCTATGTATGCATTCAAGAAATCATGTGTGTATGAGTGTGTGTGTGTGTGTGTGTGGCCAATCCCCTCACAGTAAACAGGCTGCAGGGCAATGGGCCCTCCCTGATGAGGGATTAGTCCAGGCTTTTTAATTACAGTTTCACAGTCCCTAGAGTAGGCGCTCCACACAGTGATCTCCACTCCACTGGAAGCATACAGCAGCAGCAGCAGCAGCAGCAGTCGGTGGCTACGTTTACATCCGAATCCCAAGCAAAATGTTGCAATATAAGATTATCTTTGAGGAATGCGTCTCAAAATGTGGAAGCAAAAAGAAAAGAGCTTCCAACCCCCACCTGAATTTTGTTTTCAAAAGAAAATCTGGCTTGGATTCTGGTGGGAATTCTTCTCTGTGCACAGAGAGAGTAGAATTCAAACTTAGAAGTGAAATGCAGACTTCCAAAACACAGTGAACAGGCACACACTTGAAATTCTTCAAAACCCCAACCTGACACCAAGAGGAGGACATTCTGGTTCGAGCAATTGCAGATTACTGATGCCACTTGAAATGTTTTTTCAGTACTGGGGTCTTCAAAGTGGTAGCAAATTACTTTGGGGAGTCAATGTATAACAAAATGGTAATTCATAACATTCAAAAATAAAAACCAAGCTTTCAGAAGACGACAGCTGGCAAAAAAAGGTCCTAAATAAGTAATTCCTGAAACAGGGATTTATAGTGTGTGCTTAGGATGTAATAGCAAGATTATAGTTACCAAGACACTTCCTATCATCAACATTCTGTATGGGGAGGTATTACATGTTATTAGTGCTGAACAGTGGTATTCTGTACCTCCTATAATGTCAATGAGGGATGTTGTAAGA
Source organism: Cottoperca gobio (assembly GCF_900634415.1). NCBI lineage: Eukaryota > Metazoa > Chordata > Actinopteri > Perciformes > Bovichtidae > Cottoperca > Cottoperca gobio. The sequence goes on from NC_041363.1 coordinate 2,865,529, forward strand.
TAGAATTTATAAGAGGGAAATAAAAAGAGAGAGAGAGAGACCATGCAAAATAAATAATAAAAAAGAGAGAATGGGTCTCATCCCGGAAGGTAGAAGCAACAAGCAGTGAACTGAGGAGTTTTGTAGAGTATAGACTGGAGCATTATTTGGCTTGTGATGAAGCAGGTTGTGTTGCATACTGCTGCTGGAGCCTGTATGGGCACACATAAAATGGTGGCGTGGTGGGGAAAGCCATACTGGTATAAAAGTCTACTCACCTTCACGTTAGATGAGATATCCTTACAGAAAAACAACAGAACACAGTAGAGGACGAATCAACAAAAGAGCTTTTAAGAAGCACAAAACGAAGAGAACACCAGGGAACTTGGCTCATAATAACACAATAATCAAATAAATGAAGCCGTGAGAGGGAGATGAAACCACCTTGGGCTGAAGGATTATGGAATTTAGAGTTCTTGTGGAAGTCTGGGAGAGGAGGTACAGTACCGTGCTGTTTGGAAGCGCTAATCCATAACCATCATTTGAAGCAATATTGAAATGGATCAAAGGGAATTTGGAGGGTTTTGCAGCTATGAGCTCAATGGGATCTCTTAACCACAACAATGCAACTGCTCGGAGGTGTCCTGCTCAGGTGTGAGAGGAGCTAGCAGGTTGAATATCTAATGCTTAGTAGCACTCCTATTAGCATCTAGCATCATTATGATATGAAAACACTAAAAATCAACAAATAACATAACTTTGTTTCTCTCGATGCTGTTACTGCGTCTCACCTTGGTTTCTGTGCGCCGTGTGGTGCCGTCATCAGAGGTGACCACCGAGACGTGGGAGGTGGGGGTGCCGGGGTCCTCCTCTATGGTGACAGTCTCCTCCACCACCTCCTGCGGCTCCTGCATCATAGACAGGGATGTGGCGTTGCTGGGGCTCTGCTCCTAAACAGACAGGGTGGGGGAGAGAAGTTAGACAATCAGGAGGTAACAGATAGATTTTCATATTCAGTCGTCAGACAGCGTGGAGAAAAACAGCACAACATCCAGGTAATCTTCCGCTGGATTTACGACACCATGAAACTTCAATTGGGCGACTGCAGCAACAAATGATATGAGAATCCAGCAGAAGAAAAATAGAGCGTAAATAAGAACATTGCAAATGCAGGGTATTAAATATAAAGCCACCCACGATTTGCCGTGTGACACTTGAGCGTCAACTAGAGGCATGTAAAGTGTGAAAAACAGTACATGAATAATAATGTGCAGAAAAATAACAGCACTCAAATAACCTGAGATGAGCAGTTTAATGAAAAGTGTTTATGATACAACAAAGATAATAATGATTCTCATACAATGCAAGGGGTTTAAAAATTGGGAATATTTAGAAAACAAATTATAACTATACATTATTACCTGAAACTGTATACGGTAGGGTTAGGGTTAGTAACTACAGTACACCACCCTGATCGCTACACCCTCAGGTTCCACACAACGTAGTTTGAAACTCGACAGAACACATGTTCTCTTGACAATACCTCCATAGTATACATGAAAAAAACAATGAATATATAGTTTTTTTAGTTAGTTTCTTGTCTTGATAACCCATGATTTATACCCTGATATTATATCCAAACACTGCAATGCAGGGTAGCTAGCAACTCCTCACCCTTTTGAGACTTTAAATTGAGTTAAAGCTTCTTTCAAGGCAAGCGAAAGCCTGGAGTACTGTTTTTGATGCATATTTCATTGGGAGGCCATGGATTTAAAGAAGAAGTGTCCATGGGGTAAGGATGAAAGTGAGTATAGAGTCCCTGATACCCCACCTGACGCTGTGTGAATGTGTGAGAAAGATGTGCTTCCTGCTGCACTTCCTACTGATGGAATATGATATGAAGTCATTGGTCGGAGGTGCAACGCCCTGGCATGGCCCGCTGCTGTGCATGACTGTGACAACATTACAGCTCTCGCAATGGAGAGGGGAAGGAAGGCATTTGATGCAATCATTGATAACCAAAACAGTGCAGAGCAATGAGAGCGAGAGGAAATCAAAAGTAAGGGAGAGAGCGGAGAGGGAGTTTTTCTTTTAAAGGGGAAAGAGAGCAAGAAGGGTGGAGTTATAGTCCAGATAGATGTAACTGACATTAAGAACTTTTGTAAGGATGCCTGACATACCATTTTTATTGTCTTACTCCCTTTTTCTTTAGCTATGTGAGGGAAATGTCATTTTATTCATAAATGTGACAAAAGACCAACCAATTTATTTCCAAAAGGCAGTTTTTTTTTTTTTTTTTTTACTTTTGACCCCATTAATCTTAATCTAAAGATGTAAGAAGCAGATTATCTTTATCCGACCAAACTGGACCAAGGGTGAAAAACAACACGAAGCTGGAGGGAGAGAGTGAAGGCCATGGAGAGAGCAAGAGGGAAAGTTTCAGTGTTGTTCTCCACACTACAAGCAACACCTCATGAAGGGACACTGCTTGTGTTCCTCAGGTCTTGGAAGACACTAACAATTAAACAGTTCTCCATTGATTGGCCAGCTCCCCTCAGGCTTCAAAGCACCACACAGTCCTCATTGATCTTCAGTCCTTCTTGCTGATCAGTCAAAAGTTTCTATGATGAGGATCTTTTGGCCTAGTCCCACAACCCTCCTGCCTTCATGTCCCTGCAGGGAAAGAAACACCTGGGCCCTTGTTTGGGGTGTATGCAAAACCTCTTTCAGCAACACCAAGAAACTGGAAACCTTCTCTCTTTACCTGCGCCGCTCTGACCTCAGTCAATTAGCACCCTGAACAGTTAGGTCATTACTCTCGGAGAAAGGTTCCAAAGTCCCATTATTGGGGTTAATGACTGGTATTTTTACAACTGACCTCAGGCTAGACAGCACAGCTCGGCTGAGGAGGGCCTTGTAATGGTATTCAGAAAAGGTCAGTGCTGATTAGTTGCCTCCAATCAACATCCTTGTTCTGTTTAATCATAAATGTGAATTCCTTTTAATGACACTACGCAGTGTTGAAAACAATGGATACTAATACACCTACATTGCTACATTACTCATTTAAATATGGCCTTGTTCAGACACAGAAACACAAGGCTCAATGACCATTGTCATTCCAGTACCATACCAGTCCATTGTCTTACCGGGTCCCTACTCACTTGCTGCTCATTGCAATTTGACAGATAATCCATTAGCCTAAAGTAATATGGTTAAAGAAAGACAATAGTCCACTATGCAATCAATTAAGATAATTAAGCCATGTGCATGTGTACCAACTTGCATACATGGCATGATTTATCTGTTCACCCTCTGTACAAATGAGATACTATTCTTATGATTGAGCACAATCACTGTGAATGTTCCACCTCTCCAGCTCTCTGCTAATGAAATCTGCACAAATTAACTGCATTCCTATGAAGTTTCATTCCTTTGAAGGCTCATAGCATGAACCCAGAGGAGACGCCGTCAAAACAGCAATGTGTAATAAAAGCAGCAGTTTAAAACACATAGTGGACAGAGAGGAGGAATGGATCCTTAGAGGCTTGCTGACAAACTGGCTTCTTGATCCAAGCTTAATGCGGCATCTCTCGTTCACTTTCCTCTCGTCTCTGCGTGCACTAAGTGAGAGAGTGGAGTTGAACTCGACATTACAGCCCCTAAATAAATGATTAAAAGACGTCTGGTTGTGGGCTAGCACGACTGTCTGCCAGTCCCAGGGGAGTAACAGGCTGACTCTAAGTCGAGTAGACTCAGGAAGGCATACCCTTTAGTCAAGGGCGGGAGGAGAGGAGCACAGTGAGTTAATGGCTGACCTCAGAAAGATGATGAATGGTAAAGTGGAAGAAGGGTACAAGAGAGAATGTGGAAAGGGAGGGGGAGGAAGTTCAAGCACATTCAAATCTTGTGGAAATGGTGCAGGCTCAGCAGTATCAGAAAAGCAAGGGAAAAGCTTCTCAGCTAAAACGTAACCGAGGATCCCATGAGCAGAGCATCTCAACGCATTTGTTCCCCTGGAACAGCTATGACTAATTTCAACAGCGTATCATGAAAATGTGAAAGTCAGCAAGAGTCAAACCTGGATTTTAAGAGCACCTGGGAAAGAATACAGAACACAAGCTTTAAGGGTCGGGTTTATCCAGAGAAGTAAAACACATCTTTCCTGAGTCCAAGTGAATAACAAAGCGACACAAATGTTTCCTTTCTGACCCTAAAAGTCTCTGCCAAGAGATGGACCCCACGTCTGATGAGGAGAAAAGAGCTTGCGAGAGCTTTGCCAGTTAAATCACTTCTGTTCAGCCAGTGGTAGAGGAGCTCAGAACAGTCAGTGATGTGGCTCTGAAGAAGGCCTGAGGATTTGTACAACCTGCAGTTCATTCAGTCTTGGGTGATTGGCTTTGCAGTATAAGGAAGAGGGCTAGGTTGGTGGATAATGAAACCTCACCTTTCTGATCCTAAACAGAGAAGACTATTACACTGGCTAACTCCTGAATGGATGAGGCTTGGAGTGTGCGTGTACTTGTACAATAGCTACACTAAACTACATGAAAGCAGTGTGTATATGAGAAGAGACTTAAGAACTTGTGTTCTTCCATAACTCAACAGCGTAAAACACAATCATTGCCTCCAAAAAACAACAAACAATACCCTTGAAAAGAGCCCATGAGCAATCTCCTGTGGAGTGTATTTTATTACAATAGATCATGCAGGGACATATGGCTTCTTAAGAGCGACTAATCTGGACCGTAATGGATTGCCGTGCCGCAAAAAGAAAGAAAGAGGAGGAGGAGGAATATAAAGGCAGGAGATGAAGTGATACAGCAGTGTCAATTAGCGGCGGCCTGCTATCTGCCATCAATCCACACCCATTCATCATCTGTGTTCAATAAGCTGCTCAGTGGTGTGTGTGGATGGGGAGATAGAGTAAAATGTTGGAAAAGGAGAGAGCGTTCGCAGATAAGGAGCTTTCATCCCCCAGGACAGAATCACAACAAGAAAACTTCAGTTGGAGTTAAGAGAATGAGTCATCCCTGCAGAAGGTAACCAAGGTACACAGTACAACTAGTACACACATTTAATTGCCGTTGTGGTTATAGTATTCGGGCTAAAAATAGCATCATGGAGGAAATATACAGGGCCCGGCACTACTGACTTAAACTTAATCTTAAAACTGATGTGTGCTGGTCTAAGTCATATAACCTTTTAAAACGATATGTTGTCAAAGCAGTTCTTTATTTTAAACTCACATTTAGAGCAGGTTTTTTTATTACATGACAAAAAAGAATGTGGCGGTCTGGGGGCCTCATGGATCAGTTCACACCATATAACGGCAAAGTCTCCAGTTTCTAGCAGGGGACCATGTCCTACCCTCTCTCGGCCCCTTGTTTCCTGTCTGGCTCTACACTGTCAATATATAATGAAGACAAAATGCCTTGAAAAAGATAAATAAGGGTTAAACGTATTTGTGAATATCCCCAAACTAAGGTTCCAAAAACAACCTTGTTTTTGCCGGTATTTTACTGATAAAATATTTAAATAATTCCCAGCCATACAGTAAGGGTTGGGCATTATTTTTCAGCATTAGTTCATATACGACACCTAAGTTGCTGTATCAATACCAAAGTCTAAACCAAACATGCGCCTGCCATGCTTGAGTTAGTTAGTTAAATATAAAGCAGTCTAAAATTAGCAAAGTATCATTTATATCAGGAACTGTTTGATCAACAATGAGTATTGGACAAAAGGAATCTGACCGGACTTTTAATGTCAGTGTTCTTGATAGCCTTCAGGTGCTGCAAATGTTGGACAATACCAAAAACCTATTGAGATTGAGCTCAGCCGTATAAACAGTATAGTAATAATAAGCTTTTAAAACTAGTAAAGGGGTCAAAAGAGACATTGAGAGCTGGAAAGCCAATCATCTGCAAGAAATGATTCCTATGAACCGCACCACATGTTTCCTGTTGTCAGGTATTGTAGGTATACAGAATTTCAATACGTATTTCCCGGTCTGAACACAGTGGGAGGGAGCCTGCGGTTAATTTCAGGGTTGAGACAACAGAAGCTGTCAGATCGCCACCTGGTCATGCATACCGGCGTGATCAGAGTCACCTTCCTTCCTGATGCACACACATATACACAACATGCTCAGTCTTAGCCTGACCCCTGTGCAGTGACTAACAGGATTTCACTGCCGAGACATACCAGCAATCATTACATGGCTCTTACACAATTAATCCTCTAGCAAAGATCGCCTCGCTAACCTTGGTTCGTCCAATTTCCCATCAGTCCCTTCTGTTTCTACCACCTGCCCTCTCTGCAGCTCTCCACTGCAAAAAAATCACATGATGAAGTTCAAAAGAGAAAGAGGAAACATGTGAGAGCGTAGTGCACTAGGGTGACCTGTAAAAAAAAAAACTGAACTGCAGGCGTGTGATCCAAACATCAAGCCAAAATAAGGTTTGTTTGTGGGATGGAGCAGAGGTAGAGGGGAAGTCAAGTAGAGGAAGGGGAACTAAAGAGGCTGACAATGCGTGGCACAGGCCCAAAACAGCATGCTCTCCCAGGGTGAAAAGGAGAATGGGGGGCATTCAGTCACTTTTAAGGCCAGCCAGGCCTCATCTCAGTTACAGCCAGTGAATGATTGGAAGTCTAGCTGACCTGCTGTTGCGGTGTTTGGTGGTGAACTTTGTGTATTTGTGCATTTATGTGCGTACTTCAGTTTTGAAAATCCTTTTAGTCAACTCTTTTAAGGGGTAAAGCACACACAAAGAAGCATACAAACACACATAAAATAACTGCAGGGGAGAGGGCCAAAGTCCTGATGACGCAGCTGGGAATGATGGGACCTTAATCTCTTCTCCTCCAGCGACTGATCCTGGGCCAAATCTGGGTTTCTCTCCCTCTCTCATCTCTTTCATGCTTGGCCTACTGGTTTCAGACGCCTCCATCATTTCCCACCCCATTCCTGCTTTTCCCACCTCTTCCCTGAAATCCCCGCCCACTTCCCCCCGCGCCACCCTCCGTCGGCACACCCTTTTGTTCGTTTGCACCAGTGCCTAGACAACACTCGGGTTAGCCAGACCGCTTGACAGGCTCAGACCCCAAAAGACAGTGGCCACCTTGGGGCCTCACAACCAAACGCCAAGCCAAAGCAAAAACTTGCAGCTAAAGCTTGACTGCTTCCCGACGGGGCATTGCGACCACGTGTTCCCACTGAGAACTGACTATCTAGCGACAGTTGGAAATCCCAGCTCGACCCTCGGCAACATTCGACACCATCTTACTCTCTGGAATGGCTGATATTCCCATTCAAATTGGGTAATTTCTTACATATGCCATCAATTATACACTGTACATATAAACATACTTGCACACATGGAGTCACATACCACATATGTTGGCCTCACAATTCAAGTCCTGGAGTCAGATTGGAATTCATGGTAGCACTCAAACAACTCAAGCTGCAGAAAGATAAATAGGCTGTGCAGATTTCCAACAAGTAGCCAAAGAGACAGAAAGGGGGAGGAGGATCATAAATAAAAAACAAAAGTAGGAGAAACTGTACTACTGTAAAGTAAAACTGAGGCTATGAGAGCGATAGAGAAAAATAAAAATCCAGCACTGTAGAGGCAGATTGGCGGTAGCTTGCTACGGTGGACGGGTGGTGGTCAGAGTGCGGGGAGGTGGCGGCTTTGCCCTGATGGGGTAACTGGAGGGTGGGTTGTTTGCAGAACCCCTCCCGTCAGCCTCTGGATCAGTGTCAACATGACTCTGTCAGAGGACTGGTGATTGGATGGGGGGGGGGGGGGCGGATTGCAGTGTGTGGAGGAGGCTGTAAGACAGGCTTTGCCAGAAGCTCAGTTCATGTGAGGTCTACTGAAGATTTAGGGAGTTGGAAAGGGGACATATGTTCCACTTCCTGTCAGGCTACCAGCGCAACACTTATTGTCCCCCTGAAACCCTTTTCTCCAAAAACTGTCTGCATGTGCAGCCGCAGGGTGTCCCATTTAACAGAAATATACCCCCCCTCCCTCCATCTCTGGCATTCTTTCTGTCTCTCTTGTGTAGAAAACATAAAAGCCTGGGGCAGTTATAATGGAGGACTACTAACAGGCTTAGCAGGGTGCGCTCACTGTTTTAGGAATGATACTAAATGTCCTCATCTGTGACTGTGGTGTTGGGGTGTGTAGGGGATTCTCTACAGGAAGGGGGCAGGATGTCATCAAAACAGTGCCGTATTTCTTAGGACAAGCTCAGATTTCTCAAACTGTTTTATGTCATGAACTCCAAAACAGACCCTATGAACTTGTTTGGCAAAAAGTGTGCTTTTACTGATTTACTTCCAAACCATTAGAACCGTCTACACTGGCCGTAGGGCGTCATCAGAGGTGAGGCTTGTGACTGTATTCACTCGAACGCATTCTCTAGTTTGGCCATTTTGGAGCAAATGAAACTACTCCTCATCTTGACAGGAAACCCCCATAACCTCCTGAAGGAGCCCCAGAACGCCAAGGCACCTCCGCCATCAACACAACCCTGCTCTGAAAAACCCTTGTTGCACACACAGATAACACCTCGCAGAGCTAGTGCAGTCCATCACAATAACTGCGACTGCTTTTCAAATACGCACTCAGTCAAACGTGATTAACTTCCCTCTGGGGATATTTTTACGGCCTTGTGCCAACGGACTGGTAAAGGATTGGGCTCATTTTGCGGGCAATGGCGAGGCGAGCGAGCCAGAGGCGGAGGACAAGCCTCGAGAACTGGCCGATAGAGAAATCCCTGCCAATTTATTGCTAAACCTTCAACGGGTCATAAGATAAGGTGAGGCTGGATGTATATATGCCTCATAAAGGAGCTATTGTGCAACTTGATAAATCTATCAGGAAGCTTGAGCTACGGCCCAGTTACTTTATTTATTATCTCTGTGTCAGATGAAAAGAAATGTAATATAACATCTACTTGGCACTGCTCTGCTCAAAAGGCCTTGTGTAGTGCATGTGTACGTATGTGTGTGTGGGTGAGGAGGTAATAGGTGTGTATAGGAGCACACATTAGGTCAGTGCAGTTATTCCATCTGGACATAACATGAACAAGTATACCATGTTGATTTCCCAGACACATTAAGTCATTATTATAACACTAAATGTTAACTTGATGATACAGAAAACTGTACCAAGTTGAAGTCAGATACTGACAGAGGACTGGAGCAGGCCTCGACACACACACAGTCCCTCAGAGTCTGGCAGTTAGCAGTCAGAGCTCAACGTAAACCACAGATCTGAAATCTGTGGGTCAACCAGAGTATACGGACACCACGGCCTCCACATCCCTCAAAACAAAGACAGAGCCCTCTGTCCTCCGTGTTGGAAGTGAAACACTTCTAAGTCTGAGTATGCACAAAGAGAATTTTTCCTAATAGCAATTAAGGGAAGTGAGAGGGGGAGAAAGGCAAAGCCTCCATATCTGCACCTAATGTATTCCACTGCCTCTGGAAGAGGTAAACAGGGCTAAATTGGATCTGAACAGGATCTGTATTGGTTTGCTCGAGCTGACATTGTGTTGCAGTTAAGATTTTTAATCAGAGATTAATAGCGCCACAAAAAACAACAGCTCATTTACAAGCTAATAGAAACAAGTCTACCCGATTTCCTCTGAATATTGAATAGGGGTGTGTGTGTGTGTGTGTGTGTGTGTGTGTGTGTGTGTGTGTGTGTGTGTGTGTGTGTGTGTGTAGGCTGAGTGACCAGGGGAGTCTTTTAAGCTTAATTACAAAGCTGCAAGCTGATCATGAATATTTAAGACGAGGCAGATATCTGAATTATAGTTTTGGTAATGTGCCTTTTTTGCATGCTAAATTAGCAGAAAGTATAAAAATAAGTCTTTGAAGCTGTGGCTCAGTCGCTATAAAGTGTGGTTTTCATCCCAAACATTTGTAGGATGAATTAAAAATATTGTAAACTGCATTTTGAATGATCAGAAGGAGGGCGCTCTGGAGAATAATATATAAGTATATATATATATATATATATATATATGGCCGTATATACTGTAACTTTGAAACTCACGGTCTAATAGAGTCATTCTCATTCTCTGAAGAGCTCCCGAAGGTGTTGAATATGAAAGGGAGTCTCTTCCTTCCACTAAAGCATTAGCGCTTCTCAAATTGTATTTCTGTGTCATGCACTATTCATGCTCTGGGTCTGTGTTGTGTTGCTCTGCAGGTGGTTGGGAGGAAGAGGAGGATGCAGATGAAATATGGATTATCTCCTCTCAGTGTCTGGCTAAGCCCCACTTTGCTGGCACCGCTGCTTTTCAATGTAGCTCCCCTCCCACTCAGCCAGCCAGCTGCAGGCCTATAGCATCTGGCTGAAACCCCCCCCGCCCAGCCTTTAATCAACCAAACACACACACACACACACATAAACATCTTTATCCATCTCCCCCCATGATGGAAAAACCTCCCCCTCCTGCATCAGCCGCTGCTGTTCAGCGCTTTCTGTGCAACAGGAAACGCTGACTTCTGAAGATTTAGGTATCCAGTAAACAGGATCTTGACCCAAAATAGCCGTTAGCTGGAAGAGGAGTGATGACAGCCCAGACTCTAAACTGTCCTTTTAAGCGATGGGTCAGGGTAGTTTGGATGACAGATATCATCCAAACCCTGTTGAAGACATGACTCCTTACAGGAAGGAGATCTCAGCCCAACCCTTCAGAGTCCTCTGGGACATCAGCCAGAGCTGCTTTTACCCTAAAACCCTCAGAGCTCTGCAGAGTGTGCTACTTCACTTCTAGATATCACCTCCAGTGAATCTATTCACACTATGGATTTACTTTAACGGGTGATTCAGATTCTTTACAACTCAGGTGTTATTTCTGGCACTTTTGGGCAGCATTATACTCACCAAGTTATCTGCTGAGATCTGGGAATGTGTCAACATTGCTAAACAAGATTGTGGGCAGGGCAGGAAGTACAAGCAAACAGATCATCATAAAGACTTCAAACAAACAAATAAAATCAAGGCCTACGCCAAAATGATTGCCCAAACAATCCCTAAACATCTATTACGGTTTACAGGCCGAATCAAAGGTTTGGCGGACTGTGTCTGCCGTGATTGTGCACAAAGACTACCTCTGCAAATAAGGATTACAACATCATACTGCTAATCTGTGGGGTTGTTTGTTGTTGCTGTGTTTGCTGTTGACTGTAGCGATGTTGTCCTGTTCCCAGAGTTCAATGGTGGCGACAGAAATGATGGCCAAAAGTACGAAAATAAAACCTAATGTGTAATGAAGCAGAATTATCCTTTAAGACATAAAATGTGTTTTCTGTCAAAAACATTCTGACGTCAAAGATATGTGGAGTAACTGAAAGCGAAACAGACTGAACAAAAGGTGGTTGAGCCGCGTTTTAAAACTATGAACCTGTAAGTGTTAAAGCTCAACATACATTAAACTGTAAATGAGGAGAGCTCAAACCTTTTTGCATTACAGAGCCTCATTTGACACGTTCTGTGTCCGACTAAATTGTAAAGTTCCTAAACTGCCTGTTAGGGGATGAGACGGGATAATAATAGTCACATTTACACACAACGTACTCAGGATAATATGGAGTGACTAATGAAAACATCTAACTATTGCTCATTTAGCTGGGGACCCCCTGGCAACTTCTCAAGGACCTTCGGGGATCTCCAGACTCCACTTTGTAATAGATCCACAACACAACTATTTCAACCCGGGGGAACATGGGTAATCTAAAAGTAATTATGCAAATAACAACAGTCATCATCGCACACTTCAGTGGTGCTTCAAGCTAGTCCATAACGAGAAGAAGCTCCTGCAACAGCAGCTGATAGAGCGACTGCGCCTCCCTGTCTCCAGCTGTGATTATCAGGAACACTGAGGAGCTTGTGTGTGTTTGTCTCCGTCAGACAGAGGATGTCCGGTCCACGCCAGCCATCTGATTACCCACAATTCTGATGCCGTGCAGCCACTCCAAATCAAGTTAGCCTCATCTGCTTCCCTTAATTGACCAAAATAGAGGTACTTTCCGGGGTCGATGTCCAAGGCTTTCTAGCTAAATTGATGAAAGCCAAAGCCAGGATACAGTATGTTTTAAGGACGAGATGTATGGGTACTTCCCGATGCAAAACATCTAATAAATGAGACACTTACCATACCTAGCATTTAGAGATGATAGATAGTGATAGACATCATCTGATAAAAGGAACTCTACATCAACTTAAAGCACTGTTGGGACTGTGAAGCAGTTATTATACAGAGTCAATTGGCTGTGACAACTCATACTAATGTCGACAAGAGAGACTTAACCCAGGGTACTTGTTTATCTTATTGTAATAGCATGTGGCGTTTTGCTTGCATTGCAGTATAAGCAATGTGGGCGCTGGGCAAACTGCATGCAGACGGGAAGGAAGCAGGGGGGCTCGTCGCTTTCCTGTGTCTGCACACTAGGAATCCAACCCCACCCTAGCAGGCTGAATTCATAAATAAAGAGGGGTTAACTGGTGCAGTTCTGCAGAAGTTATACAACACTGGTCATTACTGCAGTTATTGATGCTTTTTTACGCCTGGAAAGAAAATGAATGGCAGAATCCATAGTCCCAGCTGTCAGTGGAAATTAAAACTGAAACACTTAGTCGACTAATCGATAAGTCACTATTATGAAGAGATTTCCTGCTTTTCTCTGTGTTATATGTTATTATTCTGAATATCTTTAGGTTGTGGATAGACCAAACAAGACAAGGTGGACATTTTTCACTATTTTCTGACTTTTGAAAGACCAAAAGATTAATGTAAAAAGTCATCTGCAGGATAATCGATCATGAAAATAACCGTTAGTTGCAGCCCGAGTGAAAGTGAGTGTGTTTCTGAAGGAGCATAGCAGTTTGCTACTGTTGCACAAACGCTCCATCACCTTATTATTATTATATAGAAAATAATTAAGCGTCTAAATATAACAAAGAAAGGCCCAGAGAAGTCCAACTTTAGCCTATTTTAGTCCAAATTCCCAAACTGTGTGCGGACACGCTGGCACACACACGTCAGCTCTCCTGTTAGAAAGCAAACTTTAATGAGCATCCTCTTTGCACTCTCAGTGTATATCCAGGGCAGAGGCTCAGTGAGGCCGCACCACCACGTTTACCTCTGATATTACCTTTGCACCAGCTGGCAGGAGCTGCTTTGTGTGAGAGTGTACATATCGTGGGTGAGCAGAGGCCCACACAGAGAGACTGGGCTCCACTCGAGGGGGAGCGGGCCTCTGTCTGAAGGCTTAAAATAGAGTGGAGGGTGTGAGATGACTGCAGCCAGACCAACTGTGGGGAGAGCTTTTGTCAGAAGGGGGGTTCGGGAGGTGGAGTGGGGGGGGGGGGCTGCATTCAACAACTCTTACTGCTGTGCAATGAGTTCTGCAGCTTCCAAGTGGAGCCCAAAAATAACTCACTACAATGACACATGTAGTGCATAGACTCACACACACTCAAAAAGACAGACGTCCATTATGGTTAGAGCAAGACTGGCTGGAAAATCTTTCCAGTAAGCGGAACGAAATCTGACATTCAAGTCTAATAGAGCGAGAGTCGTGAAATTGTTTAAAGTGTTTTCGGAGCTCCTTAAAGCACAATGAGGTCGGCTTCACTGAGGGCTTCACAGACCAACACTTTACAAGCTGCTGAGTAAAATCACGGCACACTGGAATAATTAAGACATGAGCTGTGGTCACAGAGGAATCATATCACAAGTGGAAAACGCTGACCGGCCAATATCAAAATAGTTTTAATCAAAGTCTAAATATGTTGGTTAACACTTTAATGTCTTCTGAGATATTTCTCACAGAAGTAGTCAACAGCAGGGGCAATGCTCTGTTCTGTCAAACACACACAGCTGTGCACCCGAGCACATCACAATAGAGGCACACACACACACACACACACACACACACACACACACACACACACACACACACACACACACACACACACACACACACACACACACACACACAGTACTTTTATTTGCTTGTATAAAAAAGTTTACTGGACAGTGACAGCCTTTTCCAATAATCCCTTGAGAAAGAGCTGTAAGAAGCGAAGCTCTGCCAAAAGAAAAGCGGGCACACAATCGAAAGCAAATCTTTTTCTGGGAAAACTGAATATAACCACGGGGCTTTTTTGTCATCTTTACACTGTTAGAAAAAAGGCCGAAATGCAAGTTTCTCAAAAGGTCCTCGTCAGCTTTTCACACAGGATTGCAGAGGTTACAAAAGCAGTGCGTAGGAACTGACTCGGAGGGCTGGACCGACATCAACAGCATTAAATACAATACACGCTAACATCCTGTGCTATTGTGGCCACAGCACTGTCTTCTTCCTTAATGCCGCAGCAGGAATGTGAAGTGCATACACAAAGGTTGGCTGTGACACACTGAAACCCGTGTAGGAAACAAGACTACACACTGACTCGTTGTATTCTTAAGGTGACATTCATGTCAGTACAAGATGTGCAGGAAAATCTGTCTTTGAGTGAAGTTACAAAAATAAATCACTGTCTCTTTTATTCAAAATCTGTGTGTATAACTGCAAATAGACAGGGTTTGTTACAAACGATTGAGCTTACAGGATGTAGAAGGAGTGTAGAAGTGACGCATCCTGCTGTAAACTTACTGTTCAGAGCCAACCTTTTTACTACACATCACACTTTGATAGACATCTGCTCGAGCATGCTAGCATGGCACATGCAATTCCAGTGGCAAACAGCAGCTAACAGTGATAGCACTAACACAGGCTACATGAAGTTAGCATCAGGTAATGAAAACATATCACTATTGTGTTAAAATCCTGCGATCTGACCAACTTAGAGCTAAGTATGCACTCTGAGCTAACTGGGACGTTTCTTTCCTGGGATACTGAACATTTTCCACCAATTACTTTTTCAATTTGTGCAGTTCATGGCACAAAAACAACTTCTCATGTTGATCTTCTCATTAAATCTCGTCATTCTGGGGTTTTTTTCTAATCTGGAAACCCATAGATATGATGATGCGCCGACGGTTTCTGCCCCGCTGTGAACAAAACGTTGGAGTAATCACTCAATCTTCAAACGCGTATCCTGACATGACACAGAGCTGATTTCTTTAAAAGTCAGTTCCCGTGTGAAACCTTCACAGCCACACGAGTCAGAGGGTTGGCATCAACACCAGCAGGCGGTGTTTCTGCAGCATTTATGTGCACTGGCTCAACACCTGACTTCTCTCGTCTGTATCAGCTCAGCCATGCAGGCGGCTCCTTAATCAGAACAAGTTTGTTTTTGACAGCTGAGTTTGGAAAGGGACTCACCATCTCCCCTACCTGAGACATCCCCAGATTCCACTGCAATTACTCTGAGCATCTGCACACTATCCAAGCTGCAACCACCTGAGCTCTGTGCTGCATCACCCTCTCACTAAGACTGGCAGGGCTGCGGGCCCGGTCCCACAGCCACGACAATTTCAGCAAATAAATAAGATATGTAACAATTGTTTCACTTGTAATGCAGGACTCTGGATGCAACCTCATTTCATTAGGCTGAAATTCTGACTGAGACAAAGAGAGACATAAGCATTGCATGCCAGAGAGTGGTTAGATAGATAGCAGACAGGCACCATCCAATAACAAAATGAACACTCAATCTTATTTTGGAACCCTGGAAGCACTGAAGTTGTGCTTTTCTCTTCAATTAGAGCAGATTTGTATCTAACCACTAAACTGCTGTGAACAGATCAACTGCTCGCTCGAATGCCCCAGTCATGGTGCATATTTCATATGAAGCCTATTGTTGTCTGCCCCACTGGGGCCTCAGCAAATGGTCCAATGTGGGAGAAAACATGGGAGTGGATTGCACAGACCAAAGCCCATTAGTCCACTGGCCTCAGGAAGGAACCAGGCAATATCTCAAAATGATGAAAACAACTTTTTCAGGCCAGTGATGCAGTGAACAAAGAGAAGGATGGTTTCTGAAGACCTCTGCTAAACCTGAGGAATGTATCCAACAGGGAACAGCCTGTCCCACATTATGATTCAAGGATGCAAAGAGAAACTTAATGCAACTCCACCACAAATGATTGTACACACACTGAGAAAGAAAACGAGGACTCTCACTGTTTACACATGACTTACTGTGTCGTGTAGTAAGAAACCAACAGACATCCACCCTAAAAGCCTCAAAAACTCAACCGGGAGAAATTTCTCTTCCAGATTTGATGCCCACACGAATGACAACATCTCACAACAAGAGTGAAGCCGTATCATATCAACTGCAGGCATCTGTGTTGAGTCTGGGCTGCACCACAAACACAAGTCATGTCTGTCAGCTCCATGGGAAAGCAACATTGTAATGTTTGTTCGACGCACAATAAATATGTCTTAATGAAACTATAAAAGCTACTGTATGCTGCTAAAAGAGTGCAAATAACCTTTGGGACTAAGGTGGGTTCACACCTACAGGTCCAGTTCAGGATGATACATTGTTTCATTGTTCCAACTGGTCCCATTTGCATTCACAAAGGCAAAACTTAACACAACACATTGTTCTGACCCATTCCTGCATGACTTAAACTCTCCTAACAGTCACCAGCTGGGGGGGGGGGAAGCCCAACTAGAGATGAGGACATCAGTTAGTCTGGGAAGCAGGCAGACTTGAATCGCCAGCAGCCATTTAGCGAGTCAGTGAAGGACCTCTCGGAACAAAAGCTGCGCTGCGCTGCAGTGCATCACACCACAGAAACACTAACTACGTTACTTCAGCAGAGGAGACACTGTATCAGCCACATATCAGAAACACTACCAGCACTCCCAACTCTGAACTCTCTCCCATGCTAAATGCAGAACCTGTGCAGAGGAATAACCTCAATAATAATAATAATAATAATAATAATACCTTTCTCTCTTTACCCGTTTCTGCACATTCAGAGGCAACAACATGCACGTACACACAGGGGATTTAAGGGGGCTAAAAGTAGTTGAAACTACAAACTAAAAGTGTCCCATAACAACATGGACATGGTAGATTTTGGTGTGTGTGTTTCAAAAGTCAAAGTGCTATAGGGGTGCAACAAATTCTACTTCCACACTGCACGCCAAAAGAGAAGCCGCGTGCTGAGGGGACGGGGTTTTTATTCCTAAAAAACAAGGGCTTCAAATTCCTAACATGTTGTGGAGATTAGAGAGCAACTCTGTGGAATTCCCAAACCCCATATGGTGACGAGGTGCTCACATCTCCCCTTATTAGAGGTTTGTTTTCCTTGCCAGGAGATCCAGTACTTGTTCTAAAGCCAAGATAAAGATTAAGCAACAGAGGGGAGCAAAGAGAAGGCCAGCACTGTGCCGTGAAATAAGGCTCATTTTGGTCTGAATGGTGAAACCTCGTCTCATCGGCTGCTCCAGGAGCAGGCCCTGGACTGTAGATTATGTAAAGGAGGATGGAGAGGGGCAGGGGGAGGGGCCAGTCACATGGATCATGACTCATTTGAGGAATTAGACCACTGCTGTTCCAGTTTCCCAAATCGCATCTATAGACTTGAGGGAGAGCACACAATGAGTCAGCCCTTGGACACTTTGAATGAAAAGATGGTGGCATTCCGACTCAATCCACAATGAATCCCGGGAATGAGCAATAAGCTGCTATTATGCAAATCTCCAGAGTTTTACGGGAAAAGCCCCACCCTGACTGCAATCTGTAGACGACCTCTTACCTGTGTGAGTGCTCAGCGATGTCGAAGAGGATTAGCAGCTATGATCGAGTGTTTACAGCAGCATCGGTAATGGCATCACTGATACCCCCCCCCCCCCCCCCCCCCATCCCCAGGCTCTTCTGAAGTAACACCAAGATCCTCTGCACAGCCATCTTGGATTAGGTTGTCACAGTCTGAGGAATTAGTTTCTGTAACGGTCTGAGTGCATGGCTGTTATATTTCATCACACCCGTTGTTTCACAAGACCAGCCAGGCGACAAACAAAAAGAGACGCAGCAGATATTCACATAAAACTTCTTCTCTGCTGGATCCCAGTGTGACATCACACGGCCTGGATGAGATATCATACCTCCAGGCCACAGCCTCTTGAGTTGTGTCACCAAAACAAAGCACTTTGTTGCATCATCAACTACTGCCCTGCTTGTTCAAACTGAGATATCAGAGAGAGAAAATGCTGCGCTGACTGATTGGGACTCCAACAGCCACATTAGCGAGGCACGTTCCAGAGGCATGCAACAATTAGGGCAGCTCTGCCTGCCAGGGAGGACTGAAGGATCCACGAGGAGCCAAATGCTCATCATTCAAAGCAGCCAAGTTAAAACCCCAAGCCTGAAGATGTAACTTCAAGAGAGAACAATTTAAACACTTGAACAAATTGGACCGACGGTGACACCAGTGAGAAGTAGCAAAGAACTATACGCACACCTAACTTTTGAATATGCATGGCAAAGACAGATGATGACTTCCTGAATAAATCACAAAGAGAGCATTCATCCACTATGCATGTATCTTGTATCATTCATCAGCTTGCAATGTGTCTGGTCACAGCGATGGTAAGAGCAGATCTCTCCTGGCTATACATTTTGTTTTCTTTCTCACATGCTCCTCTGAGAGTGAACAGGAGCTTCAGCACTACAGAAAGGCTGACCCACTTCAGAACCTCACCGCACAATACTGCAGTGCTGCCGCTAGCTAAATCCACTGCCAAATATGCACAGTACACAGGAATTCATACATAGAAGCATCTGTAACATTCACTCAGCATCCACAATGCGCACAGAAACACGCAGCCTCTGTATAGTAAACATACAGATGAAACCCAGATTTAAATATCAGCTCCTCCCTGGTTCTCTGCAGTGAAAAAGCAGAGACAGGCTTCCTCTGCAGAGCCTGCTCTAGACACTGCACACCTCTGTATTATTATATGTAGGCGGCATTATTAAAGTTTGACTTTAAAACAAACCTCTGAGAGATCGGGTGCTGTGAACTGGCACCAGATAGCTACGTGTTGGGAATCTAAACACCCTGGAAGAGATTATTCAAAGTAGTGAGGACTTCTGCACAGCTGCGGTAGAAGAGAAGGAAGGAGCGCTCGGCGAGAGGGAAAGTTAATTAGGTTTGTTGGTGTATGTTGGATAGAGAAGACAGGAGGTTTATTTACCACAGAGATTGGAGTATAGCACAGCAGCAGCTTGTGGCTTCGGGGCTCCCGGGTCGGAGGGCTGGGGACATCATGCCAGTCCTGCTGCCTGCAAGCCTCAGATTGGAGGCCTGTAATTTCAGATCGGCCTCTGTGCACGTGCCCACTGTGATTTTCACACCACAATGTGGCAGGGGACACAATAGCTTTCCCTTTGAAGGCCGTCCCGCAGAATTAGTATCCTACTCTCGACCCATGCTGCTATGACCATAATTCAGTGAGACTGGTTGGAATAATTCTGGACTCTTTGGAGAACACAGGCAATTTGTCATCGCTAATATAGCAGAACATGAACATATTTGCATATTCATCATTCGTAAAACTGTAGCTGTACAAAAAATACAGCAGTAATTAATTATTTAAGGCTGAAACCCACAATGTTTTTTAATCAATATATCAGGATTAAACCATCGGTGAAACACTAAAACTGACGGTTTGGTACACAACCCACACTCTGGCACTGAGAATGTTCTTACGGTAAGTTTGTTGACAATGCCAAGGCTGTTCAGCTTATTCATACACCCACAATCATTGTATCTGGCTGCTAGAGTTGGACTATAAGTCGATACACTGTGAGATGATACAGATTGTTTAACTAAGTCTCTGGTATCCCTGGTTGTGTTAGACCACTGAAGGCATCGTGTGGCAGTCAATGTGCAGCTCAACGATAATATTGGATTTTAAAAATATTGGATGTGTACATCATCACATCATCAATGTCAGGTATTTGATTCATTGGATCAGCAAGCATTTCTGCACATTACTAGAAGGCTCTCGTCTGTGAGGTGATCAGGTGGCTGGGCACCCATGGGACCTGGTTGGGCTCTGGGCTGAAAGGATGACATGGGCCCGCTGCTGTGTGTAGGTCTCAGGGCTGGCTGTGTTCCTTTCTGGATTAACACCTGGCTACTGAAATGGGACGTGGGCAGTTTGTAGAGTGTACAGGAACTATACGCAGCACGGTGTGTTTTGCACTTAGGACCACAGAAAGTACCATCTGAGTTCATTTCTGCAAGTAATTATAGAAGGTTGTAAATCTCTCAGTGCACTTCACTTTCATCACCAATAGCGGTACAAAACCATAACAAGGCCTTGTTAAAGTCACAACATGAGCGGCGTGAGAACATGAAGGACCAAGGAAAGGGTGCACTCAGTCTGGTCTCCCATGACTTCTGGCTCACTGGTAAGTGAATCTTCTGCACTGCACAAGGAGGGCATTGATACATCTTCCACTGACCAGTAACACCAGCAGCCTTAATTAGCACCAGTGTTTCAGGGACATTATTCTTGAAGGACTGTGGATAAGTGACACAACAGTGGAGGTGGATTATGGCTTGGAGCAGACTGGGGAATCTGAGCATTCAGGTCTGGAATGTAGCTGCTCCATGACCCCAAAAACACTCCCTGAGTTCCCTTGTGGCCTGAACAACAGAGGCTGCAGCTGGCCACTCCTTCACAGGAACTTACTCGCCCCCCCTCACACACACACTCAGACCCGGATTCAAGAGAGCACAAAACAGGCGAAGAGTGGGTTTTATTGGATTAAGCCTCTCTTAACTGTCCTGGAATATGATGGAAAGAATTTGGGAACTCAAGGAGGTCTGTGTCAACAGGTCTTGCTTGCGTAACTTTGAGAACTCCGTGGGGTTTCGTGCACTCTTTTCCACACATTCTAAATCTGAGGAAGTAAAAAAGAAAAAAGAAACTTGCCTTCGTACAGCTGCTGACCGAGCACGGTGTTAAATTGAGACCCTTACTTGAATCTCTAAGGATCCAGGAAGCAAGCAGATTGGTAACCAATGACAACTTAAAACAGCCATAAGGAAATAAATACCCATGTGAGTTTAAATGCTAATGGCAGTCAAAGGTCCAGTTAGGAAAATAGCACACTACTGGGTATGTTTTAGAGGTAATGTATCATTCTTCAGAGCTGTATATTTCCCTCCACAAAGTCTACAAGCACAGATAAAACCACAGACACTGGCAGACGTAGGAGCTATTAATGTCACCAAGAGAAGAGACTTCAGACATTTGGTCCAAAGTATACTGGAGCACACAGATTATAGGCAAAAAACTTTATTACGCCAGGTGCAATATCTGAATTCTCTCCTTATTTATTATTGCCTCTTTCTATTTATGTCACTGTCTGCTTTATTGAGACTTGTTAAAGAACAACGGGCTCTTCTGGTTCGGGTTCTTGTGGCTCAGTAGCTGATGTACCTGCAACATTAGGTCATGTCCCCTCTCTCAGACACGTGCACTCTCCCAGTATATCTAATAAAGAAAACATGCCATGTTCTACACAAAGAATAATACATCAATGCATCATTTACAAAGTATAATAGCTGTATAAAATGGGACTTTTATTTCTGTTTTGCTTTTATTCTATGTGTCCCCGGGTATGATTTCCCTCTAATCTGCAGGATTGAGTTACAGAAACTTGTGCTGTGTTTCATGTCTGATGTGGCTCTGCTGGCCTTCGATTGAATCCCTGCACAACCTTTTCTCTCCAACTTTTAGCTATCCACTCTTCAGATAAAGAACTCCCAGCTACGATGTCCTATTACCAAAACTAAAAGCTTGCTTGGCTGGAGCAACAGGATACTGGCAGCTCTAAAAGCCTGCACCACAGGGCCAGGATTGTGCACTCTCCAACCCAGCGCAGAGTGTTAAGTACAGCACCTTCCTCGGATGGCTGGCACCTGTCCCTCCATATCCGCAGACCTGGTTGGCACAGATCAACACTGCACCACTGCTCCACTTCACAGCCTATTACACATTCCAAACAAATTAAATATGAGGGGGTGCGATGGGGCGAGATGGTATTTTTGTGGATCCCCAGCAGCCAGCGCAGGCTACGCATGCGTTAGAGGTTCATTAGACAGCTCAATAGAGCCTTGTGGAATGTGCGAAGAGGCGCATCACTCCATTGTTCACCAGTGGCTCCTCTGGGAATAGACTGAGCACATATCAGGAGAAGATGAGGAGATGAGTAACAATGCTGTGCCATCACATGTAATGGCAAATGACAGATAGTCCAGTGTCTGGATGCCTCTTTTCTAAAAAGCATTCAACTGTACAAACTGTTGTCTGCGTGGAGAATTGGCAGCGCTGAATGCCAGGAACTCGTTTATCTTTCCTATTTTCAAAGGTTCTGTGTCTGGTTTGGCTGAACTCTTGCCACTGGTTAGCATAATGTTTGTGTGCAAGCAGCGTTGGAGCTGTGGCTGCTACAGCAGAGGCTGCGTGTAGCGGGGGCCGTTGTGGCCCCAAGGCCGGTCAGCTTACAGCGGTTTGGACTTTCCCTCTCACTCTTTTCGCATTCTTTTTCTATTTTTTCTCCCTGGATCCAAGCCATCAGCGGTAACAGCCACTATTGTGTGTTGCGAGGTTCAGAGCAGCATTCTAATGAAGTGCCGGACTTCATCAGTTCACTCCAACCGCCAAGCGGGTCACTAACAGTCAGTCCTCACTTCAAACTCCCAACAGGCTTTGTGACTGAGCCCTGAGTAAGCAAAACATGGATCTACAACGGTTAGATGTACCCGTTTTTCAGATACAATGGGACAATAGGAATATAAATAATCATAGACAAGCCAGTCAACAGAATCACTTGTTTTCTTTTAAACAGATACATTCTGGTGATTCTGGATTATCTTCGTTTGACTGTAACTGCTGAATGTTATGTGATCAAATAAAAACTTTAGGTGTGGTTAATTTACATAAACTTCATATATACATATATATGTACACTCTGTTATGGCTTTCAGTCTCTAAAACCCAATGACTGCGTAACTCCTTACAGCAGCAGTGAAAACTAAATAAACCGGAGACGCCTCATGCGAGCTCCTCGCACTGCCACATGTCAGAGTAATCTGAATGGTCAGCCAGCACTGATAGAGCCCTACTAAAGAGCTGTCAGAGGGAATCATTAATCCCAGAAGGCAGCATGAGACAGATGGTACGATGATGGAGGATCGATGCTCTCCCGACTACTTCTAGTGTCCGGCCCAGAAGCAGGAAGTGGGTTAATCCCTCTAAAGAAAGTTCCAGACTAAACACGCAAGAGGAGCCTGGCCCATCTCCCGCTCCCCCAGCCTCCATGGTTGTGCTGCCTAGTACAATCTGGATGCTACTGGAGGGGGTTAAAGAGAGAATGGGGAGAAGTCGGGAGGCGTTTGTTCCTGCGTTTCTGGTTGAGGGAAGCTCTATGAGGACTTTGACCTTCCCCCTCAGGGCCCCTTAAGAGGTCCCCAGCTGCAGGATGGAGGGGGTGGAGCCTATATGAACTATACATAGCTGCTAAAGAAACCCCAGTTCTTTTGAAAAGGCCCAAGAACCAGACTCCTCTCAGATTGAAGGTGTGGTGGCAGCTGTGTTCCCAGCATGGAGCTGGAAAACTTCCCCTGTATGGTCCTAATGGACTCTTTATGGTCTTATAAATAGAACATATCATATAAATTAATCATATGGGCCATCTTGAGTACTGTTTATGTTCCTGCAGTCCATCTTATGCACTTGGACGATTGTTTTCTTCTCCTAGAGGAAATTAAATGTACTATGAATATTATACTGTGATAGTTACGGTCCAGTCTGCTCGTCAAGTTAGGTCAAATTCAGCTACAGCCCCTCTATACATTAACACTCACTTTACCAGCTGTTTTTCTATAAAGACACAAGTTTACGCACTCGAAAATCTGCGTATACACATGCTCGCACGCAAACACACCCACACTGCGCAGGTCAACGGGACAGCACATTGGGTCATTAAGAAGAATAGTCCCTTTCTCTCCGGTTACCCGCAGTCCACTGCTGTATTAAACTGCTTTTAATGTATTCACTAACTCTATTTTCACCGTCATTAGCACCATAAGCATCCTTTGACAACATCAAGGATCATCAGACCTGACTCATCATGGCTCATGCTAACAGGAGAGTGGTGTTTATATCTCTTAAATTAGAGTGTTGGGTAATAACCACACTGTTGCTATTATGTAATCACACCATTATTAGAATATGAGATTATCATGTAAATTGTGTCACTACAACACTTACAGCCCTGGTGTAGCTGCAGGAACAACTTCATCTGCTTTCTGGTCAACCTGTGACTGAGACTCTTCTCCTTCCTCTGAGGCAAGTGGCTTTCTTATCTACCCGATCGAAAACATGGATCGTGTTGCTGGCTTCCAGCGGCACAGATAGAAAGGTGTTTATTGGACACTGCCAGGGAAGCCATGAATCCCACTCCCTTATAAACAGTGGCTACGCTGTGTGCAGCCTGCAGACAAACACTGAGTAAATAAGCTGGGGATCCAATTGATGTTCCTCTGTAGCCTCCAGTGTGTGTGTGTGTGTGTGTGTGTGTGTGTGTGTGTGTGTGTGTGTGTGTGTGTGTGTGTGTGTGTGTGTGTGTGTGTGTGTTAAAGAAAGAGTGGCCTGACACCGTGTCTACACCTCACCTCTGGAGGATTTAATGTATTTGGCAGCAGGAAAAGCACGATATACTCTCAATCAGCCGAGTCGTCATTAACAAGTAATTGAACGTTATTGTACAAAATGTAAACGAGGGAAACACAATGTAATGTTTTTAAGGATGTGCATTAAATATATGTATGCAAAAAGGATTCATACTGTATGCACCCTGCACACATTTTTTGATTATGGGCACGCTGTAGAGCTGAATAGGTAAAACAAAACAAGCTCTAGCAAGATAACAAGCTGCTATCTCATTAATGCACTGCCTCTTCTCCCCAATGCCGTTTCCAAACATAGCAGTATGAAAGCATCCATCTCGAGCATCGCTCGTCCCCCCTCCAGCCTTCCAAATATATTGCCATTCACCCTTTTTTTAATTCCATCAGTGTGATGATGAAAGCTGAGAGAGCATTATGGTTCTCGCCAGTGGTCAGACAGTGAGTGAGCGGGTGCATGGGTCTGCATCGGTCACACTGTCAGCCAGCCAAATGGGTTAGGACAGATAGAGGGGAAGCCAAGGCAGCAGGGGGAGGGACATCTGTAGTGCCAAAGGTTGTGTGGCATAGACCCCTAACGCTCCACAGAGTAAACACCCAAAACATGAGGGTGTGTTCATATGATATGGAGCAAGAATGTACTATGTATAGTTAAGTGTAATACTTGCTTGGGTCAAATATTTCACATATTTCTCAGTGTTTGTTTTAAGCCACTTGGTGGACCAGATGTCTGGTGTAGTGTTGCATCAGGAG